>NC_090876.1:36875158-36882658 GCF_036669935.1 Montipora foliosa
CAGCAATGACCAGAACCAGGTTGCTGACCAGCGCTTTTCTTTAAAACAATGGTTTGCTGGGGGTGCTCAGTCTTGCGGGCTCAGAAAACCTTGTTGTGGTCATTGTTATTTAAGGTTTTCCCAATTAAATACCGGTATAGACCGAATGCATAAATGGCGGCCAAAAATATATTCTTTTCTTTATGTGCTAATTAGACTCACTAGCCTCGTTTGCATGTACAAAATACAAACGAAATGTTGCTTGAGAGCGAGGCCAGTGAGTCTAATTAGCCCATAAACAAAAGAATATATTTTTGGCCGCCATTTATGAATTGGGTCTATGTATGTATGTAACTCATTCAAAAATGAGGCCCAAATGTAAACTTCATCTCTTAATAGTATTTTCTGCAGACCGGAACTCGTATTGTACGCTTACCTAAATATGTAGAGCAAGACTTCGAGAAAGAGTAGAAGTTGTTGTTGTTCTCGTAACCGCACTCGTCGCCGATGCTAACATTCTCTAATCTACTAATGACTCATTCAACACGGTAAATTGCTCAGCTCGCTGTTTTTGTTTGAAGAGCATTCTGCGTGAGTTCTGGTTGAAAGAAATAGTCTGAAGTAGGGTGGCACCATGCAAGAGACCAAAATCTCATGAACATACCAACACAGATAGCTGACAATCGTTTTATTAAAATATTTCTACAATGTTAAAAAACTTATTACCACAAAATTCTAATTCATCTCATGCATAATCTGAGGGAAAAATGAGCCACAAAACTGACGTGAAAAAATACTACTTTTGCAAAATGCTACTTTTATTAATTCAAATATACTACATATCCAGGCATAACACCAGCAACTATATACTGTAAAGCAACCTTTTATAAGGTAAATTGCGCACGTATTGTTATATCCTATAAGGGACAGACGCCGATGACGTCATCTTATAATTTGGTTCTTTATATTATATAAAAGCTATGCAATAGTTATTCAAACAGAGTTTAGCCGAAAGGTTGCAAAAACGCTTTTCTTTTTCCAAAACAGCATCGGGAATGCAAAAGCAGAGGACAGAAGCGTCTTTCTTGCTGAAACACTTCACTTATTCTGAAGCGAGAACAATTGATGTAAACCGCGGTCTGGAGTAAACTTCGTTTCAATAACTGGCCTATAGATTCCATGATGCCGTAAACTGACTTTTTATGGATCTCAGAGGACGCCATATCGTGGTAAATCATGAGTGACCTTCCTTCGTGTGGCACTTTTTCTTTTGACCACATTTTGACATCATCTATAATCAATAGACCTTATTCACAATGGCCACCATGTTGGATTTGCTATTATCATGCAAATTAGCTACACACTTCTGAGGGGGCAAACAACACAACTTCGAGAGGTTATAACGAACATCTTAGCCACACAGATGATTTGTTTCACGTCCATTGAATGTTTATCACCTAAGTAATAAAATAGAATGATTACACAAGTTACTGCGACGTTTTTTAGTGAACGAGATGCTTCTGTGAAGCATACACTGGGTTGCCTGTGGTACGTGCTACAGAAAATCAGAAGGCACTGAATTGTGTGGTATTGAAATACAGCATTCCAGTCTCTGAAGAATAACAAATAAAAGAGAAGCGAGAAACATTGGCTTCTGGGCTGACATGTTGATAATTTTCAAGTTCCCTCACAACTTCTTTTTACCACAAGTGTGCCCTCTGAGCATCTGAAGGCTTTCTAGTACTAAAGTTCACTGAAGTTAAGCCCTGCCGGGCGGGGTTAGTGTTTGGATGGGAGACCGAAACAATGTACTCCTCTTAAAACAGAAGCATCGGACCGAAAATACTATTAACTCTAACAAATGCGAACTCAGAAAGGTACAGATCTTGTTAGCTTGCTTTATGCAAAACAAATATTGATGAAAAAGCAAATAACTATTGATACACAGTTTTCAGAAAGAGCAGAAGGAAGTTTCCCGGACGGTCGATCGAGAATAAAATATTTACGACATCAAAACAACATTAATTTTGAACCGTGAATATAGAATATAAAAAGTTACGATCAGCGACAAACATTTTGGGAGATTTTTGCTACGTTCAAGTAAATTGCAAAATCGAAAAGTGACATGGCCGGAATTCAGCGGGCGCCGTGATTACGTTACCGCTGCATGTTTACTCGTCAAACAGTGAAGCATCTGTGTCAAATGATGGCAAGATACCGGGTTTTAAAAAGTTTCTTTTTCTGTCAAGTGTTATAAAGTTTGACAATGAAATGAGCGAAGTCAAAACAAAGATCACAATCGCCCAACTCTTGTTTATGCAAAGTCAAAATTTACTCTCCAAGACGCGTACGACGTTATTATCACCAGGTAATTCCATCATTTTGGAAATAGCAGCTACTTTATTATTCATCTGCGTCACAAGTTTTCACTGATTTTGGGGCTCATTTTGTTGAAACTCGAGCACGCTTTCAACAGGCCTGTGAACCCTTCCCGCTTACAGAGCAAAACTAAAAAACTTCTCGCATATCACATTTCAACCTTAAGCTCGAAAATTCAATACACAACATGATATTATAATTCACAAAGGCAGAAAATACCACAGAATCCTTTTCCAGCGAAAGTTTTATTGAAACAAACAACATATTTGCTCTTAGAGGCGAAAACCTCTTCCTATTTCATTGCGTGCGTGAAGACAACAAACTCAATTGTGTCAAATTACCTTGTACTTCAGGTAAATACTGCTCACTTTGATTTCGTCTCGACGGGCGATAGATTGTTGTCGAAGTCCAGTACTCGTCGCTTTTGAGATTCATGCCTAGTTTATCCAACTGACTTTCCATTATTGAGCTCCATAAGGGTATATTTTGTTTAAGGATCCACTAAAACGCCATTCGCGTTGCATGACTTTCGACGCCATTGCAGGCTAAGTTAATGATTCTACTGTGTCCACCAGAGAAATCTACGCAGTTCCACTACCCTCTCGATCCTACGAAAATACGCGCAGAAGGCTCTATCCACAAAGACACCACTTACCAGGGGAGTGACAGACAAGACTTTTACCGAAACGGAAAAAAAAAAAAAAAAAAAAAAAAGAAAAAAAAGAAAACAAACAAACTAAACGCAGACCTCGACTGGGTTTGCCTTATAAGGCAACCCAGTAAAAATGATCAGCTAACGAAGTAGAAAGTCAAACTGTCAAAGGCAATCCACAGATATAAAATTATTATAAAAGGTACTTAATTCTAAATACTAAAATGGACTTTTAGCAATTTTATTTCAATATTTCAACGAGCCGATTTTCCGCAATTTTCTTTTTTTCCAATGTTTGCCCCTCAGCATAACACATTGCTAATGTGCATGACAATTAGAAAACCAACATGGCGGCTATCGTGAATGAGGCCTATTAACAAACAACCAAACGATATAAAAGCTATCCAATATTTTCTTGATGCATGGTTTTAAAAGAGATCGGCAAAGAATTCTTTCAAATATATTTATATAAAGTTTATAGTGTTACCTTAGCAGAATAAACCCGTAGTCACTAAAACATGGAACTACCTAACACCACCTAAAACAACCTACAGCCACCTACAACCATCTACAACCACTTCAAAAAAATTTACAACCATCTACAACCACCTACAACCACCTCAAAAATATCAACAACCACCTACAACCACCTGAAAAAAATCCACAACCACTCACAAAGAATCGAATACCATCTTAAGCAAGCCATAATTCTATAAAATAAGCAAGACGGCAATATGTGATTACCATTTAGCCAAAAAAATCCAGAAGGCATGATCGTTACATAAAGGCAAGCGATAAGACTATTCAGTATCATTTCCCTCTCTAGAAAAGAGTCTTTCAAGATAACCTCAACAGTTTTCTTCTTCGATTTTAGACTGTTTAGATTTTAGATTTTAAACTGTATCTTGACATTTCCAAGCTCCGGGCATTAAAAATCCTCCATGTCGCGTCCAGAATCGGTCGCGCCCGATTCAGCCTGTCACGTTGATATAATTTGGGTTTCCGATGAAAAACGCCGATCAGTAAAAAGGGAAAATTCCAGTTGTGATTCTCCATACTGGGAAAATATTGGTCGAGTTCCAAGTTTCAAAAGAACCCACACACTTGTCGCAAAGAGTAGGGCATGTAGTTCCCGGTGTTGTGGTCTGTCTCTTGTGCTATACCATGTTGGGAGGATAAAAGGGCGCACTTAATTTGGAGCCTCGCTATGTTGTGCGGCCCGCACCACAGCCTGTTTCTCTGTTGTTGTGAAAGTGATTGAATAAATAAAATAAACATTGATTGGCGTAGTTTATATGCAGTTTAATTGTGTGCACAGCGGTTGTTTTGTCTTGCTTCTTTGTTTATTCGTTTGCGTATTTGTTTATTTATTACAGCTTAAATATTTTTCTTTTTTTTTTCTATATTTTTTTTTCAGTTTAAATATTTTATAACAACTTTGATATCTAGTTACTCTTCCGCATGCCCAGCCACTCGGTGCGATTAGCTTTTGCGATTTCTGAGTGGCTGTGCTCTTTCTCTAACAATTGTTTCCTTTTAATGATTCTACACTTTTGTATTAAGTTATCTAAGACCATCTTTCGCCTTGATCAATGGAAACAATATTCCTTTTCGAGGTCCGACTTCTTCCTCGCGAGACCTCCTCGTTCTTCCGCCGGTTCTCAACTTTCCCTTTACAGACTCTTGGAAAAAAACTCGAATAAATTCATGATTATATAGATTTCCACCGGTTTAAAGTTGCGTTTTTGTACCAAGCACAAAGCACTCCACCTATTGAGGATATGTATCAAATCAAATCAAAGCCGATCAAAGTAGATCATGTTCAGTGAACCAACAAACTCAACTGACAAATGACGCCGAAGCAAATTTCCCTTTCGTAAACGGTCGTTTCCATTTGAAACGGTCGATGCGATTTATAACGGTCGACTACACACTTCACTTCAAAGAAAATTAAAAGAAACAAACTAAGAAAAAATATTAACAAAAATTAAGACAAAAAAGGAAAAAAAAACATTTATAAAAGAAAAACTGGAGGAAGAAAAGAGTCCGAAAATTTCAAGATTCGAACTCGGATTCCGTATCAAGAAATGGTCTATTGTTCCGGCCTAAATTCACCCATTAAGATTTAAACAATGGCCCTATTGTTTTAAGTGACGCGTTGCGAATTTTGCCGAGACCACGCCGAGGATTTCAGGACTTATCGGAAATTTTCGGCGTGCAAAACGGGTGTTATTAGGGGGTGGGGGAGAGGTAGATTGTTCCTTGGAGAATCTATATTCACTAGGGTACCCAGGTGAAGAATTAACTTACGGCGTCAGGTGAAGAACTTATTCATCATCCAAGCATTACATGTGTTTTCTTAAATATATTTTTGTCGTTATAAATGTTACTTGTGCTTTGGGTTATCGAATCCGCCCTTACTACATCATTCATGTTGTTGCTTCTTTTATCAAAGCGTCTTTATTCAGCCAAAAAGTCGTATGAACGCGGGGTATTTATTAAAGGTGGATTCATCAAAACGCGAATCATGACGCGCACGCTGACTTTCACATGGGCTTGAACAGGCTAAACCGAATTTAACAGATCAAAAAATATCTCTGCAAATCTGTTAACCCATTTTAAACTTTTTTTTTTTTCTTTCGTCGACTCAATGATCAACTGCCGAATTTTTCTTTTCTTGTAATTCCTTGCTGACTTAGACAGCTGCCAGAAGTTTTTTTGGCTGTTGTAAAGTGTTTGATTTGCCTGGACTTTTGCCGCATTTTGCTGTTTTTCTTGTGATAGAGCTTGGAGTTTCACGGCGACAGAGTTGGAATGAATTTTTAGTGTATCATTCTCAACGCGAAGGCGTCTTATCTCCGCCTCATAAACGTCAAAGAGAGCAACTGGATGCCAGTCTAGTCCTCTATGGGTATGCATAAAGTTGTTGGATAAAGTGATCTGATTATACGGTGTCCTTTGATTTTTCGAGAACATCTTTGAAGCGTGAGAGTTGGCGACTTTTTCAGCTGTGTGAAGGCTTCTTTTCTAGGTTGAATTTTTGAAGTTTTTATTGGCGTTGTGTGTGTGCAAGGAAGTGTAAATTTTGCAGTCTATTGTTGTATTGTATTTTACCTATTGTAATTGAAGAAGTACCGTAAACCTTTTTTTTCGGTGAACGTGGCATTCTGCTGAAAGCGCACACGAGTGTCTTTGGAGGTTTTCAGTCTTTAATGTTTTTAAAATTTCTCATCTTCGCTGAGACTGCGCTTTACAATTTCACTTTTTCAAGGAACAAGTTTTAGCCCTCACCCTAAACAGAACCCTAACCCGAACCCTAACTCATATGACCAGCGAGACACAACTCCCAGTAGCCGCAACCTTTTGAGTTCTTAGACCTAATGAGTGTAATTCAGAGCTAAAAAATGGCATCGACCGTTTCAAATGGCAACGACCGTTCTGAGAAATGGCAACGACCGTTTCAAATGGTAACGACCGTTTACGAAAGGGAAATAAGCGACGCCGAATCCGGAAACACATTGATGGAAGGAAGTTCTCCCACCCGCAATGCGCCAACTCTTCCCCCTTAAATAGAGCGGTTTTCAATTGAATGTCGAAAGTAATTAGCGAATGGTTCTTATTGGAGTTGAGCCTGCAGGCACATTTTCTTTTGTTTAAAGCTACATGCAAAAGAGGCTTAATGGTCAATTCAATACAAAATGACCCCTTAGCCTCGTTCATGTGGCAAAACCGCTGATAACTCCGAAAAGGGCTATTGCTTTGGTTTATGATTACTTCACTCAGTGATTGGTTCAAAGTTCTCGTGCCACTTTTTCAACCAATCAAAAGTGAAACCACAACCAATCGTGGCTCCCACGTACACAACTTCCCGCGCTTTGTGTCGGCTACGCGTAATTACTTCGCGTTTTGATTGGTTTACCGGATTGTCTCCGTCCTTTTTGATTGGCCAAAGTAATTCCTTTGGTTTTGGTTTTACGACACTCGATTGAAACTCGCTCTAGTAAACTAATTCTTATTTAACTAATAAATTATAGACTTTCCCACCCAAAGAGAATTTAAAATGTGTTGATAAGTGATGGTGTTCTCCCAAATATAATTGTTTTTAATAATTTCATGGCCAGCCAGTGTTGCTTGGCAGAGGACAGGGGAAATAAAAAAGAACTTTTGGTGATGTTGAAATTTCACTGAGTCGAAAACGCATTATGCACCTGTCAATGTAAACCCCCACCCCGGGGAAACATGGGGCATTAGCCACAAAGCAAAACCAAACAAGGATAATGCCCTACATGCAGGCAACATATTTTTGGGTCTAATCCCTACCAAAATGAGGGTAATCACCCAAATAAAGGGGACAAAATTTTCTAGCTTCATTCAGGACACATCACCATAAAAGGAGACAAAGCAGTCCATCATGTCTTCAACTTTTCTAGCAGGAAATGCACACTACAAATGACTTAAAGACTCCACAGATTTCATCAATTTCATTGAAC
>NC_090876.1:36887658-36890158 GCF_036669935.1 Montipora foliosa
CATTTTGCAAAATCAATGTTTATTTTTCAGATTAAAGCTGCAGTGCATTACCTTCAGTTTATAAAAACATGTTTGAAACGTAAAGCGGACTTGGGTAGTCCGCCGACGCAAAGTGGATAAACAGATGAAAGTCGAAATTTTGGATAAACAAAGTTTCTTTGGCCCGTTCACGCTACTCTTGGGCACATTTCAAAATCTTGTTTCGAGAAACGTGCCTTTTTTGCGTCATTTTCTGCCATATCCTTTAAGGAAGCTAGGGTTTCCTTGCAAGCATTTCGCTTCCTGCTTGCAAAATGGTCTAAAATACACGGGTAAGTTTATGAGGGAAAGATAAACACTTTAATTGTGACCTTATGGCTTTGAACCCTTGGTTACCAGTTTTCACGCAGATCAGTCACGCATTTTAAAGAAGACAAAAAAGCAGCTCTTCTCGCTTTACATTGTTTGTTTGTTGCTGGCGGCGAAGATCAAGTCTCTAAAGTAAGTCCATAAAATGTATTGAAGTGTTTTACTGTTTTAGATTATCACACCTACCTATTTTGCTGATATGAAGTTAGATTAGATAAAGGATGTTGAAAAGGTACAGTTAAACGTCTTTTGGTATGATTGAAAGGCGCACTTTTGCCAGTCCTGCATAGCAGCTTTAGGACAATAGAGGTTTGCGATAAACGGCAAATGGCCGGCAAATGGCCTGCTGTTTGTCATAGCAGCATGAAAATTCTCTTATTCTAACTAGTTGGACGGCATCGGAAGATAACAGGCAAAGAAATGACCTAAATTCTAACAAGTTTCTTTGATTTTGGGAAAACGCATATATTGCAGCCTTGGGTTTGCCGTTAGCCGCCGTAAACTCGACGCTAAATCTCTTCAAGAGATTCAATTCATCTTATCTATGATATAGATCGAGTTTTGATGCTCCTTTCGGCAACGGATGGCTCGTGTGGAGACAATTTAGCATGCCTTGTTTTCAAGTTGTCTGACTGTCTTGACTACAATTACAAATTTATAATATAATAACTCGTTTAGAATCACTGCAGTGATTTGATACAATACAATAGTCGCTATCGTATCCACAAAGAAGTGATACACTCTAAATCAAATCAGAAAACTATGGCTTCAGTCGAAATATTAAATTCTCTAGTGAAGACTTCTTGATGGCCTCTTCTATTTCTCAATGCAACTTCGTAACATCCTTTGATGACCTTTGTGTCAGCCTCTAAAACCTCACAGATCTTCTTTCTCGAAAACTCGTCAGGTATTGGCATGTTGGTTTTAACTGGAACCTACAAAAAAGCGCAATTTGTTCTTCAAGGGCGCAATTTATTTAATTTTGGCCTTGAGACCTACATATCAAATATGAAAAGTTTTTATTGACGAAATTTCGTAGGAAAATTGACAAAAAACGCTCACTGATTGAACTGAATGTCTTTGTTCTCGTGTTTCAAAAGGTTGTCTAAAGTTGTCCACAATTGTCACGAACTGTGGCTGCCGTAGCTCGTTTGGTCGTATTAAAGACCAAACAAGATTATTTTGGCGAACTATGAGGCAGTTCTTCGTTTCATGAGTGGCTGTCAAACGCCTGATCTTTAGTCCCTAACAATAGACGCGTTTCCGCCTGCGTAATCAGCTTTCTTCATCATATCGGAAATGGGCTATAAGATTCTGAGAGTTTCCCATGTTTTATGTGCTAGTGGCATTTAGCACTGTTCAGCCTGTTGTTTGATTTATCATCAAACCTAATTTTCGAGAATTTCATCCCAGGCATTGTTAAGATTTTTAACGAATATGTTCCACAAGATATTTCTAATGATCTTGTGGCATTTATCCAATTCTGAATCTCACGGATGTTCGTCTGGAAAGCACTTAGACAAGCCACAAGAACTTGAGTTTAAATTCTGTGGGAAGCTTATTGAGTGACAAACAGCGACGTAGTTGTCATTTTAACGACAGTAAAAGAAATGCTGTTATAAAATTTCTAATCCTATAAGCAGGACTTTCAAATCACTAAGACGTGACTTCCGAATTCCTCGGCTGAACCTTCAGAAATTTTGAGCATTTATTAAACCCAGTCTATTTAAAATGTAAACAACAGGTCTTTATAACATCTAAAGCTAAACAAAACCTCACTCTGCTTAACACAGAAAACACAGCATAAAATCATTTTTAGATTTTATCATGATTTTTCCGATCTGGGCGTAATTTTGGTTTTTCATGTTCTTTAGGGTGTTAAAATATTTAAGAACGACTTAAAAGAATGGAGGTAATACGCGTTTTACGAAATGGAAACGGGTGACATCAACCCAAGGAGGAACATTTTATTCCTCGGAAGTGTTTACGCCTTTATAATTTCCATTTAGAAATCGCTGGTGTTCCTTGCAATCCGATTGGCTCTCGGCAATGGGATCCATTCACGAATCGCACATTTTTTCCTTTAAAATCACACCTTTTCCCAGCTAATGAGAAAGGAACACTAAAACCGATCAAATAATAATTGCAGGAA
>NC_090876.1:36895158-36910158 GCF_036669935.1 Montipora foliosa
ATTCGTAAAGGTCAGCCTGGCTTAAAGCACAAAGTCAAATTCCTGCATGCAAGCGCGGACTAAATCAGTCTATGCGATTTCTTGAAGGTACGTTTAATCACATCCTTTGGCACAGAAAGAAAAAGAAAGTTATCAGTTTGCTAAGTTGTAATTATGTTTCTGTCTTCTCACGCCAATGAACAGAAGTTACTCAACTGCTTTAAGTTTTTTGTAGGGAAAACCTACGAAACAAACCTACAACTGAGTTCATTTATTGCTGATTTCAAGTTGTTTGTTCACAGCAATATTTTTCATCAGTTAGTAAACTCATACGCCGATGATCTGGCGTTCTTGGAGGATTTTAAATTTTGTTAACTTAGTACATTCACCGGAAAGCAGTATTCAGTTAAATAGAGCTACCCAGCGGATAACTGACTATATATATATCCAGCAGATCAGATTAGCGTTATTGAAACTAATGAATTATCCACTTGATCGAACGATTGCAGCCTTAACCACGAGCCTATGAGTCCTGCCTCAACTTGTTGTAAATTAAAGAGTAAAAATAGGAAGCGCTATTCACCTCTAAGCAAGCGGAGAAAAACAACGTGCTTCCCGTTTCGCTTAGATTAGGAGGAACAAAGTTTATCGTTATTCAACTTGTGTGGTATATACTAAAACAATTATTCACCTCAAAGTCCGCAAAAGAAATTTGTGGTCAAAATCCTAAGTTACGAAACTTGCGGCTCTGAATCAAAGGCAACTAGACTAGAATAGTTTTGTAGATAACATTTGTACTCATTCTTGAGAAACGAAAATAAGCGATATAAACGAGCGCTTCCTGTCTGAAAATTGCAACAGATCCAAAAGGAGAACTAGGTCCTTATCCGTCAAAATAAGATGGAAAAATGAATAACTCTTAAAACAATGAAATAAGCCACATTGTCGGAGCTAAAGGGAAATCATAGCGAAACGAGCAATGGTGGTTACTGAGATTAGAATCGGGTGGGTCTTGAGTACAAGAAAATGTGCGCGTACACTTTGACAAACCGCTAACGCCGAGGCGCGAAAAACTGAGACGGATGAGTTCAACGTTTAAATGAGCCGAAACCTTTAGCCTTAGAGCTTTGAGGAGATGAACCAAAAATTTTAAAATATATTACGAACATACCCAAACAGAGAGTCAGTGTGTTGATTTAGGTAATTATCAAAGTTAGAAACTCTTTGTTAATCATTCAAGCTGGTGAGAGCACTCGCCTCTCACCCGATGTGGCCCGGGTTCGATTCCCAGACTCGGTGTCATATATGGATTGAGTTTGTTGGTTCTCTACTCTGCACCGAGAGGTTTTTCGCCGGGTACTCCGGTCTCCCCTTCTCCTCATAAACCAACATTTGACTTCATTTGCGTTAACTGTTGATTTCAGTTTACAGTGTCGCCAATTAGTGCTCCAGTGCTAGAACGAGTCAGTGGACACTTAACTAAAGAGTGAACGGGTAGTTTCTAAAGAAACTGTGGTGCTGCGTCGGTGGGGAAGTAGTATACAAAAATTTGGTTTTATCAACGGAGTTGATAATGTAAATTGGCCACCGTACAGAGATTCTAATAGCTGACGTTTCGAGCGTTAGCCCTTCGTCAGAGCGAATCGCTCTGACTAAGGGCAAACGCTCGAAACGTTTGATAAAACCAAATTTTTGTATGACACTTAACTAAAGTTCCTTTCCTTTGCAAAGGAAAACTGATTTCGATCCTAAAATTAACGTGGACCTAATCTGGATTTACCCCACGGTTGGTTGTTTAACCAGTTCTATTAAGAACCTGAGCTGTTAATTGTTTTGTGTTATATTTATCATCGTCAGACTATTAGATATTCCTTACATTCCCTTGGAGTCCGCCTAGTTAATTATTTTCTTAGTTAATTCTCTATCTCATCTCAATTGAACTCCTTCTTGAGAACTTTTTCGTTACAAAGGGACCCTCGACAATTTACCCTCGATATTCGACAAAAACCCTCGACTAACGACAAAAAGACAAATTCCCCTAGCTTTGTCGAGGGTTATCCATAGCTTTGTAATTTTTTTCCGTGCCAGCGGGTTGTCAAGGATGGCGACTTTCAGCAAAAATTAACCAAACAAGGACTGATAAATTCAAGCTTAAATGATTAGATAATGTCTATAGGTTCGAATCCTGTACAAGCCCGATTTTTCTTGAGGGTTTTTCTTTTTTTTCTTCGTAACTGCCTAAGTGGCGTTTAACAGTGAGAGTAACTTTGCCAATTTTTGAAGAAATTCCATGAATTTCCGGAAAAGCAATCCTAACCTATGCAAATAAGTAGAAGTATGCCTAAACATACATTTCGAAAATCAAGGTCCATTTTCTAACATTATCTGTTGTAGATGAATACAAGGGAATCCAAAAAATTATCGATTGTTTCTGTGCACTGTCAAGTATATATTAATTGGTCGGTCTTTCAGAGTGACTCTGATAATTGTGCTCAATAAGAAGCAGCTATAAACTTGACCAGGATCTGTTCAGCATACAATAAGCGATAACCGGCAGATGTCGTACTATTCAAAATAGTCAGAGATTTTCGTTAATTTTACACATCATCGTTTTTTTTTTTAAATTTAAAATCAATGTAAAGACTGAATATCCTTTTAAATAGCGCACACAAGCCAAACTGGATGAATGACGAATGAATTGGGAAAGATCATTTTTTGTTTGAGTAATGAATTGTTTCTCAAATTAGACATCAAAAAGCCATTTTCAGTTTCCGATTGTAAAGTCCATTCGCTTGAAAAAAAAAAGTGTGATTACAATAATGTTCCCTGCTTTATTTTGCTTTCTTCTAGTTCGAAGTGCTCGTAGGTATTTTCTGCATTGAACTAAATCACTCTCAGAAACTCACAACTGTACTATCCAAGGTTTGTTTATGAATTATTAATACACAAAACAATGCTGCAAGTTTCTTTGTCGAAGCTAAATGGAATCATACTTCCAGTGTATGAATCAATTATGAAAATGTGTGCGTATGTTGTCGATCAAATCCGGACTCAGATGGAATCTGTTTTTACCTAGGTTACATTAGAGATCCTCATTTTACCTGTGTTGAGCAATGCACTCTACCTAGTTTAAAGCAGGTATCAACCCCCGAAAAGGACTGAAAACACCTATACCTTCCCTCAAGCTCTGCCTTACGCGTGTCAACACAACTTCTTAATTTTTCGACTTATCGGTTTCTTATCCATTCAGTCTCGACGTTACAAGATAGTAAGGGAACAAAGAACTGCACTATCCACTTAAGGCCATGTTACACGAGGCAATTTTTCTTGCAACTCGTAACGCAACGATGACGAATAAAAAAACCTTTCAAGTTGCAGAGGGTATGTTGCACGTTGGCAACTTCTTTCGCAACTTGCAACGCGTACAACAACAAACAAGATGGCGGACGCGCTAAGTCGCCGAAAGATGAGCTCTGATTGGCCCATTCTGACAAAATTGCGTTGCGAGTTGCAGAGGAGATGTCACACGCAAGCAACTTGTCTCGCAACGTTGCGAAAAGTAGAGGGTCGTTCTACTTTTCTCGCAACTCGCAACGCAACAATTGCAGTTGCAAAATGGGGTGTTACACGTGAACTTTTTTCTCGCAACTTGCAACGCAACGTTTGTTGCGATGCGAGTTGCAAGAAAAATTGCCTCGTGTAACGTGACCTTTACCGGTACTCGAACTTGGACCCTCCTGGCCTCGGTTGTTCAAAAGGTGGATAACGCTATCCTATCCAGCGGATAAGCACCAGCAAAACCAATTGAGTTATCCAGTGGATAGTGACTTATTCAGTGGGTAACGCTGTCCACCCTTCGAACAACAGGGCCCTGGGGCGCTTTCCTCTAAAGTCCCGAAAACTTTCTGGGCCCGAAAAGCCATTTGTGAAACTTCCAACCGCTTGTTTTGGAAAGCCGATCTTTTAACATGTTTTCAAGCTAACTAAGAGAAACATGTCTGTGAAGTTTGACGACTTAAATACTCTCTCCGTTCTTGAGATGCAAAAGGAATTTTGACACCCGAAAATGCCTCAAAACGTTTCGAACTTTCGAGAAACGGGTCCCTGATGTATAGAGTCCCGTGTCTTCACCGCTACGCTAAAACGACGATCGACTGAGCATGCTCAACCCATCACGGTTCTTTTCATTATTTACTTTTGTACAATAACCAAAACTAATCCTAACTTTACGCTAATTTTCCTCTAGGCTTAATTAGGCTCCCAAAAAAATTCTTCAATTCATCTGCATGAGTGCGTATTCAACCTAGGTAAAATAAGGATCACTAATTTAACCTAGGTAACCTGAGAACGGATTTCACCGGCAACACGTACACCTTAACTTTAAATTTCAATTAGTCACGTATAACAGATTTTCAGAGGACGGGGAGAGCGGAGATGAGTTTCGAAGTTTAATTAAATAAAAAAAACTTAAGCGTCAAAACCAAAACATACCCAGGATTAGAGTCAATGAAAAACATCTTTACTTTTCTCATTCTTTTGTGAAATGAATAGTAGTAGCATAAATGAAAGTTAATTTTATCTAAAGATAGAATAAACAAACGTGTCTGAAGCCGATGTCACATCGCAGCAACGCAGTAGTTTTCCAGGTCACGTCCGTTTATTGATTTACATGAGCTGCATCAAAGTTAGAAACACTTTGGCAACTGAAGACATTCTTATATCGTCAAAACTAAAGAATGTAAACGACATAACCATCAGCTTTTTAAAATTTTCTTTTACTGTACTTAAAACTCACAAACGTTCTACCTTCGATTTCAAATCAGTATCCGGTTTGATTTTTATACAGGATGTCAGCTTTTTCATTACTAAGCACTCTCAGCAAACCAACAGCCGTTCGGAGAGCTCAAAAGAACCTACCCTTTGTAGATCAAATTGCTGAGTGAAATATTTTTTACTGCCTTATACGAATAGGACGAAGAAATAGTTCAGGAAGAGTGAAGGAATCAGTACTATTGATATAGAGTGGCTCACGAGATGAGACCACTTTCCTAAAAATTCAAAAATATTAACTTTTTACCGAAAGAATACATTTGCGATATCTAACGCAACAGCTCTTAAGTGAACCTAACTGTTTTAAATGATCGGTGCCCAGAGCTGAATACTGCAATTCCGCAATAAAAAACTCTTTATTTTTCACAGGTCAGTGGTTTCCTTTATAACGGTACTTTCCCCATATGGGACAGTGAATATGTCGTATAAAACTGTCAGATTACGTCCCTGAGTGCTTAGTGTTTTTGGACTTTGGGCCTTTGTACTAAACATTGACATCAGTTGCCTTCAGACAAAAGCTTTGTTCACAGAAAATGAAATGTATCACCAACAGAACTTTCATATATATTAAGGTAGATCAAGAAAATTAGCGAAGTTCAGTTTAGTGTGCGTTGCAAATTGCATTTATTTTAGCTTGTTAAGTTGCGCTTTACGAACACAGATTTTTTTTTAGCTGCAAGTGCACATAATACGTGATCAATATCCTGATTGAAGTATAAATGGAACTGAATATTTAATATTTTGAATGTCTTCCCGCAAGGTCATCACTTTAATTTGCTGTCAGGAAATCCTGAAAAACCGTGCAGGTGCTACGTCTTTACTTGATGTTTCCATAGTAAAAAGTACGCCTGACTTCAATTTATGGTACCACTGCCATAAAGAAAGATTTTGATCAGCTTAGTAGAATAGACCCAGCTCATAAGGATAACCGAGTGCAAGTGCTGATTAGGTAGGATTAAGTTGGTTATTCATCTCTCTAACATGTCATTGATTGTAATTTTTTTTAAGAGCAGTATCTCAATACTTGAGTAGTTTACCTCAGCGGCTTTGTGATCTTCGCTGAATCTTTTTTTCAGGGTAGATTTAAGACTTGGAAATATGCAATGACTACTCCAAAACGCACCTCAAAAAATATGGTTATTTTAATAGAAAGATCAAAATGAAAATGAATCAGTGTTGGAGAATTCTTATTACCCACTGTAATAAAACTGGGTACATTAGCTCCTAGTCCTATAGATTCGATCTGAAATAGATTCCCGTATCTTATGCTTTCATGTTTTCAAGTTTTATTTTATTTACAGCAAACAGTTCAAGTTATTACTAGGCTGGCTTGCAAATAGCGAAAAGTTAATCGCGGCAAGCCAGACTGTACACAGAATTATTTGGACTATTTTTAAGGAATAAATGATTATAACATACAACAACAGCAACATGTAAACATTACTATTCGTGCTTACAAATATTTAGAAGGTAGAAGGATTTAGGAGAAAAGGAGAATTAACTATAAAGAAAGCAGTCGAGGTAAAAGAACAATATGTAAAGAGGAAAACTACAGACAGCATTGCGCTTCGCTGGAAGTCGAATATTACGACTTTCCTTACATGAAATAATTTATTCTAACGATTCAAAGGTTTTCCACCAAAAAAGCGCGCAAAGGAAGAATTTAGACCCCAACATTTACTTAGCCTGCGAGCAAGCTCTCCGTTGGGGTCTCGCACAAGACTCTCGGGCGCAAGCGGTGGGTCGATCGCTTGCGGATTGCTTGCTCGTAGGCTAACATTTACTTAGCATTTACCCCAAGACGATGAATAACCACTTAAGAAGCTGTTAATTTTTTTGTGTAATATCTCTCACCGCATCGCCTGTCGTCTTTATTTTTATTTGAGAGGTAAGTCAAACTTGGACATTAGAAAAAAAGGAAAAGAACCATATTTAAGTGTCTAGTCTAGTCGTTCTAGCGCTCATACGTTTCAAGGCTTCGCTAAGCCACGGTGGGATGCCAGAAGCTTTACAGTGGTCCTACTGATAGAAACTGCTTGTCATTTCGCACACCACGGTTGGTTAGGACGTGAATTTACATTGGTTTGCTAATTAAAATTAGCAAACACAAAGGAAACTATACGAATGGATTGGGAAAGATCATTCTTGTTTAATTGATGAATTTAATCACATTCTCTCAAATCAGACATCAAATAGCCATTTTCAGTTTCAGATCAATTCACTTGAAAAGAAACGTGCGAATCAAAAGTGGCCTTTCTTTTAGTGCAAAGTTGTGTTAGGTATTTATTGGATTGAAAAGAACGTAAAGAGAAGTTTTCCATTAGCGTTCTTTGCTTAATTAAAACAATTGCCCTTTGTTGAGATCGGTTAGTTCGGGTAAGTAGCAACTATTCACCGAAGTGGAGGTGGTTTGAGGTAAATATCTGCCACTAGCCACCAACACTGAGTTGAATAGTTGTTTTAGTATTTACTAAAACAGTGAGATAACAAAAAAACATTTTCGGGCGCAAATTCCGCGCGAATTGCTCGAAGGTGAATAGTGCTTGGATAATCACCTCCGAGTTAGCCGATCAGCGCGCGCAGAGAGCGCTATTCACCTGTGTGGTATACACTAATTAACAATTATTCCATGAGCGCGCGTTGGATATGAGATGGTAAATAGCCAACGAGGCGCTACTATAACCAGTCCCATATGTAACAAGCGCGAAAGTGTGAGTAGCCAATCAGCGCACGCATTTAACGCTATCCACTGTTTAACAGGTATCTGGACGTAGCTCGAGTTTCAACGTGATGTTTTTAGTTCATGACTCAAATTTGGTACGTAGCGTACAAATGAATCGGTATTGGATAATACTTATCAACTATATTACCTCCTAGATTCACTCTGAACTAGATTAAAACTTCGAAAACCGCTGTTCGTATCTTATGTATTCATATTAATGAAACCATCCCGACCCAGAATTACCCTTTTGCTAGAGACTGGATTACAACTTTCCTGAAATAAACTTTACTCTAACGATCCAACTTTAGAGGAAAATTTCCAGCGGCAAAAGCGCGCAACGGAGGATTTTGAGCATAAAAAATTACGTGGGCTTATAACTCTGAATTTACACCATGGTGATGTTATAAGTGTGATTAAGAACTTGAAGCTGTTAATTGTTTTGTGAAATGCATGTATCTCACTACATCACACTGATCTGTTGTCTTTCTTTCATTTTCATCTTTATGGTAGTTCTAACTTCTAGAAGGCTTAAGTCCAGCTAACCCACTGTATGTCACCGGAATTTTTAAAGTGGTCTAACTGTCGGTAACACGGGCCAGATGATTTTTGTCATGATTCGTGATCATCTTCAGTTGCAAAATCGTCAGTGCTATTAGATATTCCTTGTGTTTCCTGATATCCATAGCTTTGCAATTTCTTCCCAGCGGTTGGTCAAGGATAGCGACTTTCAGCAAAAACAAAACAAAAGCTGATTGAAATTCAGGCTTAAGAGCAGATGTATTAGTTCGAATTCCGTGCATGGAAGCCCGAATTATTTTTCCGGGTTTCTCTTCGTTGCTACTTAAGTAGCGTTTAACAATGTATCATTTAGAATATTCCACGAATTGTTGATTTTCAAATAATTACATTTTTGTCACGAATAAATATATGTTGCGGGTAAAATCCTCATTTGGTCCTCATTTTACCAAGGTTGAATACGCACTCCGATGAAGAGAAGGCGGGTATCTTTTAACCTAAGTTAAGCCTAGAGAAAAATCAGGGTCAGGTTAGGATTAGTTTTCCCGTTATTATACAGGGATACCAATTGACTTATTGTACGAAAGTGAATCATGAAAAGAACTGTTTGGAGTTGAGCATGTTCGCCGTTGTAGTGTAGTGGTTGAAGACGCAGGATAATAGATCGAGTACCGGTAAGTTCTTTGTTCCCTTACTATGTTGTAATGTTGAGACTGAATAGATAAGTGTATGAATATAGACCCCGATAAGATGAAACAAAACAGGTAGAAGATGTGTTGAGATGCGTAAGACGGAGCTTGAGGGAGTTTAAGGTACAGGGCCTGGTTGTTCAAAAGCCGTTCAACACTAATCCCTGATTAACAATTTACGAAGGACTTCATTTCTCTATTCTCAAATGTTTTTCAGCGCTGATATTTGGCAAAATTGTACATTAGAGGATGTCAATCTCGGAAAACAAAAATAAGCAAAAGAAACTTTCACCTAAAAGTCGAAAAAATGAAATCAAACCTTACGTTAATCCTGGATTAAGTTAATCGGCTTTCGAACAACCGGGCTCTGATGTTTTCAGTTCTTTTGGGGGGGGGGGGGGGGGTTGCCAATCTAGCTATCGGATAGCAGCTTAGGTAAAAACCTAGGTAAAGTGAGGATCACCAATTTAACCTAGGTAAAACGGATTCCACCCCGAGACCGGATTTGACCGACAACATATATACATTCATTTCATTCGTCGAGTCCTTCCTTTCACGAGAACAAGTGAACTCAACACATCCGACTGGGTTCCCACTGAGTGCGCTTCATAGCTGAGTTGGTAGGGCATCGCACCGGCATCGCGGAGATCGTGAGTTCGAATCCCATTGGAGGCACCTAAATCTTTCATGTGTCTATCAAAGACAAATGATAAGTGTTAGAATCATCTTCCTTTCATCTATATATAAACCCCAATTCAAATATATACATTTATTTAAGACGAAATCCGATAGAAAATCGAACAATTTCAGTTTTACAGTCCTTTTTACATTTCCTGAAAGCTAAAGATATAAATAGTTGCCTGAAATAACACCGAAAACAATTTCCCATGGGAACGAGAAAAATTAAATTTCAACGTTCAGAGAAATTGTGCAAACACAGGTAAAATTTCATCATTAGTTTCATTTCACCAGTACTTTCAAGTGTTTCTTACGAAGTTCAGCAGTTGTTTTTGACGTTTGGTGTTGCTAGAAATGATTTTGTTTTTTTGAGAAGATATTTAAAACAGTCGTACAGAAGTTTGCAATACGATGTTGATAATCTTCGTACTAGGTTTTTGTCCACTTGTTACTCGAACTTCTGGTGAATTCCGTCTTAAATATTATTTTGTCATATTTTTGTCAGAAACCATGATCTTCAGTCTTCTCAGCTGAGTATAAGAAAGAATCGTGGTGCCAAGTTTCAAATGAACTTCCTCAAATTCCGGTTAAGTACTAAATCTTAACACACGCAGAGTAGTACACTCAATATACTCAGTCTCGAAAATCAAGGTCAGTTTTTCTGAGATTATCGTTTTTGGAAAACTACATGGGAATCCACTGACAAACGATCGATTTTTCTGTGCACTGTCAAGTATTTGTTACTGGGTCTGTCGCAGTAAGCGCGTGAGCCTGGCAAGTTCGCCCAGTCAGAAGCTTCCATGAAACTTGACCAGCACTTTTTTCAGAATAAACTTAGCAGTGACAGATGTCAGGTTATTTGTAAAATTCTTAAATTTGTGCATCAGTGTTTTGTATTACCAAAGTCAATGTAAGAACTTGCATATCCATTTGGCGAAAACAAACAAAACCGAACAAAATTGAGTAAAATCACTTTTGTGTGACTAATTTTATATACATCAAATCAGACATTAAAAAAAGCCATTTTCAGCTCCTGATGATTGGTCCACTCGCTTACAAAATATGCCATTTTAATCAAAAGTATGTGGCAAATTTTAAATTTGGCTCGGCGACTGGGGAATATTAATTGCAGAAACTTGAAACTTGCAAGATTGTAAGAGCTCCCACGATTTAGGAAAGATGATATGATTTTTAAAAGGCTACCATTTAACAATTTTTAGCAGTTTCTACGAAATGTATTTAGGATTCATCACTGACTGAAATGTTTTTATTTTTCCCTAAAAGTCAAGTGTCTGAAAGTTTCTGATAATCTTGCTGCTAACAAATTAGGTTGTTAGTCAATTCTTCCTACACTCAGCGTAACTGAAAAATTCACGCACATTTCGCAACTTTAATTTTGAGAATCTGCCCGGCGAGTGTTGTTTGGTTAGAGAGAAAAGTCGAAAAAGACTCGTTACCTGCCTCCACTAAAATAAGATAATAACTTTAAAGCACAGAACATAATGTATACAATTAAAATTGCTTGGACTTTTTCCATTGGAAGCATTTGTATCCTAATTAAATGAATTTCAAAAACGCTTGTTTTGGTTTTCAAATATCCCGTGCGTCGCCATCATTGAATAAGTGTCACTTGACAATAAGGGCGAACCGTAACACGTCACAATTATTCAAGATGGCCGCTCCCGGGAAATTTGAAAGTAAAAATAGGCGATTCTAAAATTCTTTTTCTACTTCGATTTAAATATTTTTTAAAGAAAATTGACGAACCCTTTTCGCTGCAAACATTATTTTGTTGGCTTTAAAAATATTCATTAGTCATAGTGGAGGTTCCCTTTAGTGCCAGAGCTTCGAGGCAGCTTTGTACATAATCAGAGAGAGATTTAGCATCGTGTTTACGTTGAAATGGAAGACTGGTTGTTGTTATAAAAGAAAGACAATTCTCTTATTCTTACTTTTCTCTCTCCCCTTGAGAAGTCGCCTCAGTGATATCTGTAGCTAACAGGAAAGAGAAATCACTAAAATCAAGGTAGTTTTTCTAATTCTTCAGCTGTAAGTTGCAAATTTCAGCCTGATGTGTTTGCCTTTTGCCGTTAACGCGATACTCGCCAATTGTCAGTCCTCTCAGTATTTGGTATTATTACATACTCAACAAAATATCGCGTTTCTGATTGGTCAATGACGAATGCATGAATAGGTTATAGTGTGCAATATGGAAGTTTCTATGGAAACAAAGAGATGGAGTTTTTTTTGAGTATATAATAACTAAAAAGTCGTATGAACTTGAAAGTGCATTTTGTGATTTATGGTCACTCGTGATGTTTTTCAAGTTCTCAAATTGCACTCGTCTATGGCTCGTGCAATTTTGAGAACTTTGAAAACATCACTCGTGCCCACAAATCACGAAATGCACTCTCGTTCATACGATTTCCTATGCATACTTTTTATACGTTTTGTAGTTCATGGATAAAATTCTTAGTTTTTCTTTGGAACGCAGTCAAACGAATGCCTTGCTTTTCAGTTTAGAAATGTCTTAATCTTCTGTCCATCGTCAAATATAAACATGACAGTTCTTTGTTGCTGCTTTTTCGTTGTGAACGAGGATTGTTTTCGAGAAATCATATGATGGTGGATTTGTGAAGGAGTTTTTGAATCTAAACAAACCAATCTCGTCCTTTAGAAAAATTTGAATCTCAAACTTTTCTTAGGTGGGCTTTAGAATGCCACATTGTTTTAATGACGTAAAACCACTTGAGTCAGGAAAACGGAGACCATGCACTTATCTTCGTTAAGTAAGTGTCAAGAATTAAGGAAGTAGAGAAAATGTTTCATCAGAGCTTAATATGGAAAAAGGCTGTGTACATCTTCAGGAAATAGGAATTCTTGTTGTTTGGGATTATTCCTTATAGACTAATTTTGCGTCATTAAACCAAGGACATGACGTGCGACAGTGATGACGTGGTGGTAGAGACTTGAAAGTTGTTTTGTCCTTTGAAGGTTACAAAACTTTATGCATGACAGTTATAAAAGTATCCTCGAGTAAAATTTGTATTTGTATTAAGAAATTCTAACTTATCAAGATAAATTATAGAATGATGTTGCTTTAGAATATTAGTGACGAGAGTTTCGACAGCGACGAAAACGTCATCGTCACACTTATTTAACTTAATACATAAATACAATACAATACATACTTAATTGAAAACTCCCCATAGGGGCTTTTTAGGGCCAATAAAAAAAAAACTCAACGAAACGACAGAACACAACAACAACAAATGTCCCAACTGGCCTGAAGCAAACCAGTCGGCTATTTGCAAGTCGTACATGCAGTCGTGCAGTCATTATATTGAACTTCTGGGACTGACACAGACCACTCGAAGGTGAACTTAGCATTTCAAGGACGTGACACGGTGATTTCGCCATAACAGGAATTGGTCGATACAAGTTATGTGGCGTTTAAAAGGCTGAATGAAATTGGAACACAGGTTCGTTTTTTTATTACCACGTCAACTATTGCACGAATATTTGAAAATCGACGTTTAAAGGAACCATTTTTGCGAGCAAACTGTTGATCATTAATTTAATTAAGAAAAACAAGCGCAGCCGAGAATACCAGAAACGAAATCCAAGGAGTGGTCAGTGCGAGTCTCTCCCTTACCACTGATCTGCACCGCCTCGCCTCGTTAAAACATACCAAACATTGATCCAAGAACTGAATTTTGTGGAATGTTGTCGAAAGTTCACCGCTGCGTGCCAACGTCTTCCATAGAGCTTGAAATTTTGGTTTCTGCGCGCAATTCGCAACAAACAAACTGGCCTTGTGCATGGCTAATCAGCTTTCATAGCGCGGAAGCAAAGCATGTGTACAAGGCGCCCATCCAGCAGCACAGCACAGCACCACAGCCAGATGTAATTACCTTAAAGTCGATGAATTTTGTAGTGCGCGAACTTTATTGTAGATTTGCAGGGAACAGGGAATAAAGGCACATTTGAGTTCCAACCGCGCATGCAAGCTATTGCGAATGTATATTTGAAGTGAGCGTTATATACGGAAGAGAAAAGTCATCGTCGGACTTATCTCGGGACAATTTAACCAATTGTATCTTACAGACACCTTGGTGTCGATCGACGTTTTAACCCCCAAATAGAGCATAAATTATTTTGATTATTATAATTACCGTATTATCTTCATCATCATCTTTATTATTCTAATTATTATTAGAACGTTCTTTCCCTTTAGGCCCGGGTTCGCGGGTGGATCACTGATGAAATGATATAGGACATGATGGGATCGTGACAAAATCGAAACAAAACTATATTCCCACCAAAGATATTTTTTCACCAATTAGTTGTGGTGCTGATTGAAAAAACAAAACGACCCGCAGCCAACCAGTTTTAAGAAAATGGCAGATCAAATAACTTTCGTCAGCTTTAGGGTTGGTAATGTCAACAAGTGTACAAGTGCAAAGCTGTAGAATGTGTCATTCGACCGAGATGTCTTTCTACTTTCGTTCTTGGGCGTGGCAAGGAAGCCGCCAACGTCACAGCATGAGCAAATATGCCAAAGTGAGCGTTTCGAGAATCACTAATCCCAGATGCTTATGTCGTGCAGTCATTATATTGAACTTTTGGGACTGACACAGACACTCGAAGGTGAACTTAGCATTTCAAGGACGTGATACGGTGATTTCGCCATAACAGGAATTGGTCGATACAAGTTATGTGGCGTTTAAAAGGCTGAATGAAATTGGCACACACAGGTTCGTTTTTTGTTATTACCACGTCAACTGTTGCACGAATATTTGAAAATCGACGTTTAAAGGAACCATTTTTGCGAGCAAACTGTTAATCATTAATTTAATTAAGAAAGACTTGTTTAGCGCTAGCAAAGTAAAATTTTTAACTTTTGATTTTGCTTTTGGAATACTATTTTCTTATTTCGTTAACTATCATCTTCAATCACTTTTATTCATCTTGATGCAAATGTGACACAAATCCAAACGACTGTTTACCTCTTTCGAAAAAGAAGGAAACCGTCTTTGTCGTGTACTTTTGCCATATTTCATTACTGTTCTACGGAGCGATACGTGAAAAAATTTGAAACGTAGTCCATGAACTTGGATTAAACTAACAGCAGACGAGTTTCCTGGAGAAATTGAATTGCACAGTAATGTGGCTTTCCTGTCAAAATTGCCATTTGTCAACAAATTGCGTAAATAACTCTTAATGAAACCTTTTAGTGGCCCGCTTGTAAATTTGTCAAAAATCCATTTTTTCGCAGACATGTCATTAGATTTTCAAACAGCACGAAATCCTAAGGAAAACAACTTTGCACATTAGAGAACTGCAAAAGAAACTATATTTAAAAACAATGCATCCATTAGGATATAGTCATTGTTCTTGAGAATCAAGAGAGCGTAAAGCGAAATCTCTCAAATAGAAGCCTTAATTCAATTTTTTCACCAGCACGAATTTGCGCTGAATCTCGCTCCTCCGCTGATCTGTTAACTCCAATTTTTTAACTGATATGTGAATTCATCACTTTACGATATCCAAAAGGTATTTACTTCATCGATCGTAATCGAAATC
>NC_090876.1:36920158-36932658 GCF_036669935.1 Montipora foliosa
TTCTTTTGATCACATTTTGACATCATCTATAATCAATTAACAAACAACCAAACGACAATATTGAGTAAATTGACTTCTTTCAATTCTTTGATATAAAAGCTATCCAATATTTTCTTGATGCATGGTTTTAAAAGAGATCGGTAAAGAATTCTTTCAAATATATTTATATAAAGTTTATAGTGTTACCTTAGCAGAATAAACCAGGCCAAGTCGCAGCTCTCGAAAGAACGTGATCCGCTTACTACTCAAACCAAAAACACCAAAACACCAAAAGTCGGTTATTTAGCTGCTTCAATACCAAGTGACAGCCTACCAGCACTTACAAAAAATAAACGATGTCTGGAAGATTAAAAAATTATTCGTGCAGGAAGTTATTGAATGCCAAACTGCCTGCAGGAGTTGTTCTGAGTTGAAAGCTTTGCACGCTTTTAGACAACCGCTTGCCGGTAATTATATATAAGATATTCAACAGAAAACCCTAATTAAATAAAATTTAACTGCATATTAACAGTGTCGCAATAATAACAAATTCTCTTCCGCTGGTCTACCTCCCTCCCTGTTACAATTTAAACCTGATGCCTCGCTTGAAACCAAAATCCCGCGAAGTTTGGTACAAGATAAAATCACTTTTTCAAATGGCGACCGACTTGTTACTCCCTTTTATGCTTAATTAAATTACACTTAGCCATCTCATCCTATAGTAGAGAATCATGTTTTGTATGTCCTAACAAAACTACTGAGCAGAACAAATAATTATGTATCGGTTATAAAGATGAAAAACTCAAAAGTGCAAAAACATCCCAGACAAAGAAGGGGCAAGCTTACAGAGTTCGACAAGCTATATCACTACACATAGCACATGGGTTCAACTGTACTCCAGCCTCTGACTCGGACGTAAAAACGCTTCTGCTATCGACACCTAACTTTGCCAATTGGTAAATAGGACTGTCCACGATGCCCCACTTGTTCAAAGCACAGATATCTTTATCCAGTAGACGAGTCACACTGTCCGACCGTTCCAATTAGTACAAAGATTTAAGCACTTGCCCACACAATCGTGAATATGCACACTCTAAGTGGAGGTATGTACGAAAACCTTGCCACGTTTAAACGGAGTATATTTTATACTCCGGGTAGTGACTTATCCACTAAAACTGTCCGGCCTTAAACAACTGGGGCTTGGAGCATAAATTAATTAACAACGTATTCATGTCTACGAATATCATATTCCTCAAAGCAAAGGATAAGCCTGTGAGCTCGCAAAATGATACTTCATATAAGGCAAACTAAAAAATATAGACAACGAATCTAAAGGACACCAACATTCAACTAATTTTTGTTCCCCCCAGCGTATGTTGGATTCTCAAAGGTGGTTTTAGCAGATTGATAAAGCGGGTTTTTCTCCTGAAAAACAAAAAGACAAAAAAAAAAAAAACGGAAATGATCATGCCATCAAAAACTGCAACAACAGATGAGCCCGTTTTAACGGCTGTGTACACGAAATGACAACTGTTAAACGCTACTAGTGCCCAGGAACTCGGAGCCGGAATCGCTGACCCCAAAACCAAGTAGGTAGAAAACCAAAGATCCTGCCCTACACCCAACCCAGACACGAACTAGTTCGCGAAGAGTAGGGCACAGTGCTCCCGTTGTTATGGACTGTCCTTTGTGGTTATCACTGACTTCATTCATTCAAGGGTTGGGTGGGATCGACTACGATCGACAGCACCAATACATGCTGATGCCTGATATCACCCGTAAAATTGAGAGCTGTAAAACGCACTTAAATATGCGCACATGAAATACGATTTACCAATATCATTACTATTACCATTCACCTTCAATCAAATCAGATATTAGTTTTTGGAGGCGAAAAAAAAAACCCACCAAATTCCAGTCAAATATGACGTCGAGTCCAAGTATCCGATCAACAATTTCGCCCAACCTCAAAATAGCAAACGGTTCCATTCAATAAATTATCTTACCTTTGTCCATCTGGAATGCATGCGCTCCCTCTCAAACTTTTGGTATTCGATTCGATCCTTAAACAAAAAGCATTTTACACGTCAACGCAAAGGACAGGAGAGAGGTGGCTGAATACACCATATTTGCGGGCAGCCGAGGGAGTTCCGAGAGAGAAGGATACAAAGAAAAAGGAGGTCGTGCCACCAATGCAAAGAAATGTAATGAAATAGTGCACATCGCATTCGTTAGCAAAATTTTGTACATAGGACTGTTGTAGATATTTCCCCATTTCTCACACACCAGACGTTATATACTAAAATTTTTGGATACATTTTGAATAGATTCAACTTCCTTTTCAAACATGGGTAGTACCAAGTTAAGATAACATTGAGGAATGCTTTTTTTTTTTTTTTTACACAAGGATAAGGAACCTCCTCATGGGCAATTTCTTACTTGCATGGGTAAATGTGAAGATTTTCCCCAACGAATTAAAGTGCACATTTGAAAATAGTCCATTCTAAAATGCGTCCTCAGTGATCATGCCTTTAAAATGCAAACGAGGATCACATTTATACACGCTCAACATGCAAAAAGAACCAAGGTCCTGTCCACAGCTAACTATTTGTGCCTGTCTTTATAGCCTGAAAACATTTCTGGTTCACAGACAAGCCAGTGTCGATCTTCCTCCCCAGGTAAAATTTGCTCGTGTAAAGAAAGATAACATAAACGAGCAGGTCTGAGCAGAATGAGTTATAATATTCTTTACATGACGCCACGGCGGCCGTTGGAGGAGCAAATATTCTTCTGGGAATTGACATCTACTTTTATGAAAATTCTTCCTTTTGGTTTAGTATGCAAATATGGCTGCTGGTTACACGAACGAAAACACTATACTGATGGTAAAAGCCAAAGGTTTCCATGTCATTTACCACGGTTTTACGCTAAACTATACGTAAAAGCACACAGCCTTAAAAAAGTGGAGAGAGCTAACTTACCACCATGGTGAAAAAGGCTTTAATAACCACTAAA
The DNA here is from genome assembly GCF_036669935.1 of Montipora foliosa. Taxonomy (NCBI): domain Eukaryota; kingdom Metazoa; phylum Cnidaria; class Anthozoa; order Scleractinia; family Acroporidae; genus Montipora; species Montipora foliosa. The sequence continues at coordinate 36,923,153 of NC_090876.1, forward strand.
ATTATGAGACCAAGCAGCAATATTCCGCCAACAACTCCAAGGACAATGGGTAACACGGGAGCCTCTTTAGGACAACTCACTAATATTGACGCAAGAGGACATAATTAGCCACAGTAACAATGGGAAAGTCTACAGACCGAAATGAATATATGCTGCTCATGAAAACGTTTAAAGCAAGTTTCCTTTTTTTCCGAGGGATAAAAAAAACTATTGAATTGTCCCTTTCCTCCCCCTGGAATATGTTAGATGTCCACAGGAACCCATGACAAGGAGCGTCAAACTATACTGTATTTGTGGAACGGCGTTTTTACAGACCGAGTTATTTTTAGATTGATTTTCCGGCGAAACCATACCTTTCCAGCTCATCACAAGACTTGCATGAGAACTTAATACCCACGGGATTGAGAAAGGTCATTCGTGCAAAGGCAAATCATATTTAAGGCGCTGTTACACTGTGAAATGTTTCGTGCAACTTGTCTCGCAATGTTTTGGCGTCATTGTGGCGGGACAAGTTTCGTGCAACTTGTCCCACCACAATGTCGCCAAAACATTGCGAGTTGCACGAAACATTTCACAGTGTAACAGCGCCTTTAATAACTCGCCTAAAAGTAGCTTGATCTGTGAAAATGCCGTTACATAGACTTAGTTCTGGAGTTGTAAGCACCTGGTGTCGGCTGCTAAATACTTGTTACAGATCTTGTAAGGCGCGTGGGTGGGAGTTAATTAAGACTCGTGAGTGGAAATTACATGGTGTGTTCATAGTGCAACAAAAACGACCATGAAAAAAGGGTTGCACCTTGTAACCTTTTGGCAAACATTGCGAAGCCTCAAACTGATTTGAGTCAAAGCGATAAAAAACAAAGTAGTGGTGTTTATTGAAAGCGAATAGAGCAGTTTTTCGACAACAACATCCACCACTGGGTTTTCACAATTCTCTTTTCACTTGTTACAGCTGATCTGAAACTAGTTGTATTTTTTTTTAACTAGAATGTTCCTTTGTTTATCCACCTTTTTCTGCATTTGGTAAGTGCACGATTATGAAAGTATTCAAAGAATTTACTTACGGAAGAGAACCTGTTGACTCCCATCGCCGCAAAGAGGGAATTCCAGTACAAGCCGGGGAGTTAACAATAAATTCGAGCTACGTGCTATAAGGGGGTGGGGAGGGCATAAGGGTCGATTAAGAGACGTAGCAATCCACCCCTCCCAACTTCGGCAAGAGCTAGACAATGTTAATTGTTACCTTTGCCGTTCTGGACATATAACTTAAAACTTTTGCTGTTTTCTTCCGTTTTAGTGGTGAAGTAGTAAGTGCAACCATCGGCCTCATCAATTCCCTCGCAACGATACAGTCCTTCATCTAAAAAGAAAAGAAAAATCAAGCTAGTGATCTTAATTGCCTCGGAAAGTTATTGCTTTCACCATGTGCTCAAGAACGTAAGGCAAACTCAGGGGAACAAACTGACAAAGGATAGTAAAAGGAAATTTGGCACTCTCATTCTGTTCCACAGTTATTTACCATGGAGGCGAGCACTGGCGTTGGAAGTCGAAGGTTAATCACTGGACGACGCGCCAGTCAGAGGTATAAAGGTCTGTGGCGGAAATATGCAGCGCACGGGTACTAGCCAGGCGCACGGACTCAATTCCGAGTTCCCGCTTAAATTAAATGCTGCACGCATAATGCAATTTTAAACAATGAAGTCGAGGCAGTGTGAACCTGACGTTATGTCGAGGCACATTTTTGAAGCACGTTTTGATTCCCACTGTTGAAGGGCTGAGCCTGCAACGCCAGGGTTTTAACACATTAGCACTCACTTTATTTTCACGACATTTTTTGATGTGCGACACAGCATAAGACGTTTGTCGGCTTTTTTTTTTCTCAATCTACTAAGTCCTTCATTTCGTTAAACATACTTGAAAGAATAACAATCTTTCAATTGAAACAAAAAGTTCTTCTTGTCGTTTTATACATCTGTGCCTTGTTGTTCTCTCGCATGTTCCATTTGCTTGTGTGCTTTACTCTTCCTCGGTTCTGGGCTAGAAAGGTTCTCAGTGACACCCAAAAGTATATTTGATTGCAGTTTTTTCCCACCAAAAAAATCACTTCAATTCACTAAACCGCAAACTTATATCATTTTAACGTGTTTGCTGCATCAAAACGCATATGCAATAAACAAAGAATCTTCGCCCGGGAGATTTGAATTGGGTACAACATTGAGTTAGCCCATTTGTTCTATTTAAGTAAATGAAAACTTCGAACACAAGCTCAATCTTAAGAAAAACAGAGGGAGACTAGGTTCGAGAACTCGTGAACCGGGTAGGTCAAAACTCTCCTTGAAAAAGTCTACATAATCGTGTACGACAATATAAAAAACTTTTGGGAAGCTCAAGTTTTAAATGGCTGACACAAGCAATTCCACTTTTTACCTGTCTTCTTCTTGATGTCATCCACGATTTCAACTTCCAGAACATTTTCTTCGCATCTCTTTGCTTTTTTGCATTCGCTCAAAGACTTTCCTTGAAACGTTGAACACAGCGCACAATCGTCATTTCGTTTACACATACCATCCTCACAATTCTAAAACGAGAAGAGCCAGGCATCTTTATTCACTAAGAAAAGTTATCTGTTTTCAAATTACTCGATTCCCACAACACGAGAGATGTTCAACTTCAGCCCATATTAAAGTCGCTATGGCACCCACTCGCCTACGAGAAAGAGCGCCAAAATCAAAACTAAACTAAAATGGCCGAAAGTAGTTAGTCCTTAAAATCAAAAACAAAACTTTAATTCAGTCGTACCGACCAGGAGCCCATCACCCGGAGCCTCCATCCAGACTACATCCTTGAGTCAACCTTTGCCGTATCTTTATATTTTTAGAATATTTTGTGAGACGAACGCGATCACTGGTGAGTGACTGCTTGTGATGTAATACAAAAGCTTTGTTCTGATTGGACGGCATAATGCATTCGCGGGAATTTGAACGTCTAAAAATAAAAAGATACGGGCAAAGGCTGTCTCCAAGGGTTTATATGGGAGATTGAGGCTCCGGGTGATGGGCTCCTGTACCGACTAATTCTAAATTGTACTCGATTTCCGAAACAATTAAGCCAAAACACAAAGCAAAAACCCTAGCAGCGCGAAAACCCCAAAATGGCTAATACTTTTTAACACCCATCACCAACGGAGACTACAACCCGGAACGAAAATGTCAACACGCGCGCTCTTCGCTGTCAGACCAACCACCCTTCCCAGTCACATCTTTCAATGGTGCTACTTGACAACTAGCTTGCGGGTCTATAAAGACACGTTTCCCATCGGCAAACCACATGGTAAAGAGGAAAGAGGGTCGGGGAAGAGGGAGGTTAAGCCAAAAACGGGGGTGACAGTTACAAGGGGGTCTTCAATCGTAGATTTTGGCTGCATTTGCTTACAACAAGAAGACAGACTCACAGGGCAATTTTCACAGTAAGTGCCATCAAATTCTTTATTGCATTGACACTTGTAGCAATTGACCTCATCTTCCACGCAGCGGCCTCTGTCTGGACCCCCACAGAGTTCCTACAAGGCAAATTAAACTTACTTTTAGTTTACAGCTACACGACAATCATGAAAACATGTGACAACTTCATTGAAAGTGGTGACCTCATGGTCAGTGCCCTCGACTCCGGAACGAGTGGTACGGGATCGGGCCCTGGCCGGGGACATTGCGTTGTGTTCTTGGGCAAGACACTTTACTTTAGAAATACTCCTAGTCGCTTCATGCTACAGAAACCGGGAAAAGTTCCGGTTCGTAAGCAGACTTTACCCCCTACCCCCTACCTTTACCCCCACCTCCTCCCCTCCCCAAAGAATGGGGAGTTTTAGCAAAGACGACGGTTACGGCAACGCCACAAAGCAAGAATATTATTGGTTGAAAAAGGAAAAATGCTCGTGCTGCACGTGCAACACGAATTTCCGTGCATTTCTTTGCCGTACTCCACAAAACAACAACGTGAAATCACCAAATTTTAGGCTTTGACGACAACGTGAGCATATAACAATGAAAAAGTCATTTTCAGTTTTGACTTTAAAACCGTTCGTACCCATCCATTTACAGGATAGTTTGCCTGTATTGTACAATGTGAACAAGACGGATTAATCGTGAAATACTTGCGATAGCGCTCAGTTATATTTTGGACTAACGTTTCCGTTGCTATAGCCGTCGTCTTTGCTAAAACTCCCTATTGTTGAGTTTTCTGCGCTGTATGTCCCAAGCTGGCTGTATAACAGTTGACTTGTAACAACAGGCCGTTTTCGCTTCATTTATATAATAGAAAAGAAGTTATTTCCATATTTTCGTAGAGTTTACGTTTACTGTCCCAAAGAAATATGTTGACTCTCGTCTCGAGCTTTCGCAAGTGACTCACGACTCTGTGTCCTTCTCTATCCGAATAGTGTGTGGGATCTTAACCGTTCCACAGAGTTTATGAACAAGAATTGAGTTACGGGACCAACTGACTCGAAAGTCTATCCATTCCCGAATGTAATAACAAAGGCAGCACTTTCTCCTTAGCTATAGACCCCCTTTCATAATGGCGGCCAAATAAAATGTTCTTTTGTTTTAATGCTAATAAGCCTTACTTGTCTCGCAGAGCGATCTGTTAAGATCACCGATCGTTTCACATGTACCTCCGCAAATGTCATTTATTGCATAACCTGTACGTTCTGCAATAAATTATACATTGGCGAGACAGGTAGACGACTAGGCGACCGATTCCACCTTCGCGATGTTGAGAAGAATGACAAAGATGCATCTAAGCCAGTCGCTCGTCATTTTAATCTCCCTAACCACTCCAAAAAACACATCGCTATCTGCGGCCTTTCCCTACATCTAGGTGCGACGGAAAGCCGCAAGAATCTGGAACCAAAACTTCATCTTCCAAATCGGCACCCTTAATCCTCACGGTATTAACGAACGCTTTTCATTTAACTAATATATTCCTATTTTTCACGTTGCCATGTTACCACCAATAGCGTAGCTCCTACTCTACTATAAAAACTACACGTAACCCACAATTCCTCGATTCGCTCTGACGAAGGGCTACCGCTCGAAACGTCAGCTTTTAGAATCTCTGAACGGTGGCCAATTTACATTATCAACTCCGTTGATAAAACCAAATTTTTGCATACTACTTCCCCACCGACGCAGCACCACAGTTTCTTTAGAAACTACCCTCTTCATTTATTAGTCTCGCTGTGACGAGCAAATTTTAAAAGAATGTTTGTTTCAAAATGAGGGCAGTAGGTCTAATTAACATAAATAAGTGGTCGCCATTTATGAAAGTGGTCTACCGGTATTTAAAGACCCCGGTCAGACTTGAACTCACTCCCTCCCGCGCGCTAGTCCGATGCTCAACCAACCGGTCGGCGGTTGCAAAGAACAAGTTGGTATGTATCCCTTATTATAGAGTATTGAATATTACAAGTGATGTTCACACGACAGCGGACGCAAGGAAACGAAGATACTCACAGATGTTGCTGCATCTTGCTTGCAAAGAGTCTCCTTGGGAAAGAAGGTGCAATTTTTCTTATCACACACGTCGCCATAGTACTTATCCTTACAATTACATTTTCGACAACGGCAAACGCCGTGTTCAGGACCTGAAACGAAGAAAAATGGGTTCAGAACAATTATTTTCGTGTTTTACGAGTTTCTCATGTTTTGAACTACGTTAAAAGGAATCGCATTTATCCACACTCTCCCTAACATTCATTAAGGATTTTAAGCAACAGTAAAGGCAGTGTCGATGATTAAGTCGCCTCAAAATATAACTGCGCTCACGTTGGTCAATCACTGAACTGAGTGGGGTACAAAAAAAAAACTCAAACCACATACATCCGTAAACTAGAGTCATTTACTTATGCGGCAGTTTTATACTTTAAGATTGTACGGATATTGGGCATCATGTGCTCCTTAGCTTTGGAATGACCTTCCATAGGTGCTGAGGGTGTGCAGCTCTGTAATTACCACGTGCATACGGCGAGAGCTACTGAAATTTAAAGTGACCAATCAGAATTCAGGGAGCGGGAAAAACTGTGCTATCCGACGTCACGTCAATTGTTCGCAATTAAAGGGCCAGAAAGCTATTTAAAAGATTATGTGGAAACTTTTTTGTCAACAAACTTTGGCGCCAAAACGGGATTGCCGGCGATTTGTGCTTTTTCTAACTTCAGTATGATATTTTCAAGTGTAAGAAGACATGTATTTATTTTTGTTACTTTCCCGAAAAACTACTTTGGTCCCGTCCTTTTGCGCACAGAGATGCACCGTTTCCGGTGAAAGGGAAATGATTGACAGGATAGCACAGTTTTGACTGCCACGCGTACTGCGGGTAAAGACATCTGTAAATGGCTTCTCGAATAACTTGGTTTCCTACGCAGGGTTTTTCTTGATTCACGCCTTGAGAGGTGGCAGCGTTACCCACTAGTTCGGGCGCTTGCCTTGAGATCCAGAGATCGGGGTTCTATGATGCAGGTAGTTAGCCCCTGGTTCAATTTCTTGGCTGCACTTGTAAACAGCCAACTGGTTTGCCTCCGCCCAGTTCTGTTCTGTTGCATCAATGGCATTGTAAGTAAGCCCTAAAAATCCCCTGTGGGAGTGGTCAATTAAATGTGTATGTTTGTATCTACCTCCACACAACTGGCCTTGATATTCAGGGCATGAAAAGTCGTTGCAATCACAGAACGTTCCATAAAATCGTTGTCCTTGTTCCTAAAATAGAAACACATGGGTTAAGACGAGCAAAGGACTCTGCAAAACACCTCTTGGTCGTTTTTATTTCTTCTCATTCGTGGTTACACAAACAGTATTACGTCACTCAAAGCAAACTCCTTTTGTGGCGCGGGTCCGTGACTACCTGTAGCGAGCCTTGTGCCAAATACGGGCACAAGTTTGCTAACGGGATCGGGTCATTTGCGGGCATATCAGATTTGAGGGCAGTGTCGAACAAGGACAACTTAAAATCAAATCATTGTCACTGGAAACAGGGTAGCACTTAGCTAATGCAGCAGCTGATGACTATTAAGGTGACCAGACCTACATGCTTAGCGAGAGCTTGGAATAACTGAGAGAACAGCAAGGATTATCCATGCAATTAAGTTGGGTACAGATGTTTTTCACGGCAGCCATGTTGCATGGCAGAAACAATAAAAATGTTTTGCATAAGAAAGAACATTTGTTCCCACAGGAAAAAGAATCTATTGTTCCTGCCATGGAACATGGCTGCCGTGCAAAATCTCTATTGTCATGACAAAAAGTAACCGGAGAGCTCAACTATCATTACACTTCATTTAGTACAAAGGTATGAGTATCAATCGAGAAAGGACTCAGCAAACGGCGTCTTCGAAATCACACTCTTTGTGACATGCGGACGGCAGGCGAACAACTGAGGCTCCTAAGGTCGTACACATCCAACAAAATTCTTCTGGCTGAAGACGGAATCTTGGAATGTCCAAACTACGAACGAGACCGGAAAACTGGAGAATGTAAAGGAATAAATTTACGGAAAAGGGGAGTGGAGTACGGAGACCAGGCTGTGGAGATTTTAAAAGCGACAAAGTCAGGCTCGTCTACGGTATTCAGAATGAGCAAGAGGTGAGTGGAGGGTCAGCGGGATACTCCAGACTGGAGAAGCAAGCAGGTCGGTTGTGGAAATCAGTGACATCCCAGAGAGATTGTTGCAGGTTCAGTTACAGGACACACAGATGGGAACGAGGTGTTAATCCAAGTTTAAATCCAAACGAATGAAGAGGGTAGTTTCTAAAGAAACTGTGGTGCTGCGTCGGTGGGGAAGTAGTATACAGAAATTTGGTTTTATCAACGGAGTTGATAGTGTAAATTGACCACCGTACAGAGATTCGAATAGCTGACGTTTCGAGCGTTAGCCCTTCGTCAGAGCGAATTCGCTCTGACGAAGGGCTAACGCTTAAAATGGTCAGCTTTTAGAATCTCTGTACGGTGGTCAATTTACATTATCAACTCCGTTCATAAAACCAAATTTAATGCAAACAATGGATATAACCTCAAACGCTGTCTTAAGCAGATTAGCAGATGACAAAACCTTTGGTCTCATGGAAGGAAAACCAGAGGAAGGAGAAGAGTAAAGAATCTGGGCAATCGTAAAGGGTTAAAAACATCTACAGTAAGATGAAAAGTTCTAGCTGAAGACCGATATCGGAAGAAGCACAATACTAAATCTGGCCAAGGCTAGAGCACTGGAGAGACAAAAATTGGTTGAAACGCTTTTGGGTATTGATACACCATAATACTTTTATCTGAAACTTTAATTAGGCAAATTCCTTTATAGAAAAGTCGACCCACACACGAGGAAAGGCTTCAGTTGGGCAAAAGCCATTTCCTAAGGAAAACGCTAATCTACAACCTTAGCCACTGCAAAGAACACTTACTATTCTGCAGACACACTTTCCGCACGCGCATTCCCCTCTTCCACTGCACAATGGTACATCGGTCGAGTTGGAACTGCAGAGTAAATAATCAGCAAACAGCGTCAGGATTAAAAAGTATAGAGAACAACTGAACGAAATCCTGATGCAAGCAAGGACTGCAAGTACAGACGTACTGCATTTAAATTCCCTTGCGCTAATTTTATAGTTGCGAATCATTTTTAGCACGTTAGTTGGTTCTCGTTTTCTCTTCATTTTCAAATGATAGGAAAAAATTCACGCATGAAAAACGTCGTTCAGATCGGCGCGTTCTATTGGCAAAATCCGCCCAAATTTACCGAAGAAATGTTAATCTGACGCGATAAGCCATGGAATAAGCAAATGAAACACTCATAATTCTGGATGCGAATTTTGGTATATCTCTACAGACATTCCTAAAATGTTAGACATTTTCTGGCCAGGTAGACCAAAATAGAGAGAAATTCAGACTCAAGAGACGTACTGTACCTCCTGCATTTGGCCTGATCCGATTGGTCGAAAGGCGTGTCACACTGGCAAAAATCACCATATCTAAATAAGAAAGACACAACAAGATGAGATGCATACTGCCATGTGTCTATACAAAATAATTTCAATACTGCACTCAATTTTAGTCCTGGCGAGGGCAAAGTTGGTTGTCAGTTAATGTTCTTTTTTTTTTGTCCGTGACTGTTTGGCAATGCATAATGCATAATCAGTAGCCATTAGCCAGTATAGGGTTTTAAATTACGAAATACCCAGTCAGGGTCAGTGCTAACTCAGGCCTGTCTGAGAATGGAAAATCGAAAAAGACTTGTCTGGATCATTCACTTTACATAACATCGACAAACTGCAGAACTCAACCAATATTGAGGAGGTCACGGGATCAAAACTCTAGCCGGACCAACATTCAGGACATTTAGATAACTGAGGAGAAAGTGCTGTCTTTGTATAAGAACGATAAACCGTAGGCCCCGTCTCAGAACTCTTCAATTTTCATAACTGTGTGGGACGAAATAGAACCCGTACACTATTCGCAAAGAGT
>NC_090876.1:36937658-36962658 GCF_036669935.1 Montipora foliosa
ATGCCGCGCACTAACCGACTCTGCCACCCTTGCCCTTGCTACATGTGTAGTCACTAGTCGTCAATATAGAATATACTTGTAAAAAATAGAGGTAAGATCAGTCAAATGGACTAAAATCAAGAGATAAATGAAAACAGCAAACAAGATGAACTTTCGTACATGTGAAAGGCATGCACAAAATAATCATTACCCAGAAAATAAGGTTCAGAGAGGACACCTTGATGCTGACCTATCTGTCTAAGTAGCTTCTGTCTTGTGAAGATCATGATAACAATGATGAATTCTATGTGAAGTGTCAAGTCTTCTAGCACTAGAGTAATAATTAGGGACAGTGTACATAGAAATCAACTCCAATGTTGGTTTTTGAGGAGAAGGGAACACAAATAATAACGCCAAGGTTCATTTACACTATAGAGAAACCCAGGACCTGACTCATCAAAAGTTGGTACCGACCATATATCTTTGCCGTTTAAACTACCTGTACGATATTTTCATGAAATGGATCTCAACCCGCTTCTTTCAGATCCTTTTTGACCATGTCTGGACCCAGATTTCTCTATAGTGTAAATAGGCCTTAACTCTGCAAATTGAACCAAGGCCACATTGGTTGTAAGAAGAGTGCTTTTACTGCTGAACCAACACTGCTGCCCTGATTATTTCTTGTCTATACCCACCCACAATTAGCTTTGACAGTCACTGAGATGCTCTTTGGTTGTTTGTACACCAAGCCAACAGTGGAAACAATTTCCTACAGGGAAATGGCAAGGAATCAGTCAGGACCATAACATCTTTACTATCATCCTCCTCAAGTAATAATATCTCAAGATATAGACGATAAGAATACAGTAAAGACTCGCAGATAAGCCGCACTCGCAGATAAGCCGCACCCCAAGTTTAGCAACTCAAATTTTGGAAAAAAAGTTTTAAAAACTCGAAAAAAGTCCAAAGTCGAGACCATGAAGTGTTCTGTCTTCATCCAAGGCAAACTCGCCGACAATGGATCGAAAAATACTTTAAAGTCTTACCCATAATTTTAGCTCTTTAGTAAAATAAACATCATGTCCGACACTTATGACATATGATTGATATTATTCTGGTATTTGTTCACAGGTATTTCTCCATTCAAGGCAGTTTTTCCATAGAATTTTGTGCATAAATTTCTTGTTTTCTTGCATGCACTGTGCGAAGCTGTGTAACCAGGCATAATATCGGACAATGGAAGACTAGACACCGAAATTCACACCACCTTTCCCAAATGGTGTCGCAGATAAGCCGCACCTACGATTTTGATTGCAAATTTTTGGAAAAAAGGTGCAGCTTATCTGCGAGTCTTTACAGTAGTCATTATTATTCATTCAAAATATTTTCCTGTTTCTGATTGGTTAAAACCACACACATAATTCACCATAACCAACTGCTGTTCACCAAATTTGGAACGAAACTTCGTCATATTGAATCAATAACGTCAAAAGTGCAGCCCGCTGCAGATTATTGAACCAATGACGTCAAAAGTGCAGCCCGCTGCAAATTATTGAACAGTTGACTGAAAAAAGCTGAGGACGAGATTGTGTTATTTTTGTCGAGCAGAAAAATGGCTGTGAGTAGGTTTAGAAGTTTGAGCGAAGAAAATATTTTGAATGAATAATAAAGCAGTTATTGAATTTGGCTTTCGTAGAATATGAAGAATTATGCAGATCTCGGAGGATGTTATACACCTCAGCCTTCGGCCTTGGTGGATAGCACCCTCCTCGACCTGCAGAATTGTTCATATCCTACTCAGCCTCATTCAATAATTGCTAAGTATTGGCAGATATGTTCAGAAGCATGTGGATTTCAACAATTGCCATAAAGTGTCCTCTTGCTCTCCTCCCAAACTTCAACATCACTCGTGTCTCGGTATTCTTAATTTTGTTAAACCGAATTTACTATCCCTTGAAGAAAAAACATCAAACTTAAACTAAACGGTTGGATACAGGTTCTTTGATTTATTTTCACTTTAAAGGGAACCAAATCTCACCTCATACTTATCTTTAATCAGATCTACTACGTTTCCAGAGTCTGCAGCAAGTTCTCCTGTCACAGCTCCAAGATCACTCCACATGGAACTTAAACTCTATTGAATAACAATGATCTCAGTTCCCATTTATGAATAATATTATCTATAACACAAAAATGATTAAAGCAGTTGTAACCCACTGACGTCAAAAAGCAGCGCCCATTGGCAAATAAAATCGTATGGCACTAGACAGAGCAAAATGTAAGATGTCTTTCTCTCAGAAAGGAATGAGTTTAAGGGGACAGGGGTTTTGACCGGACCTAGATGTTGTTAAGTTGTTTAAAAATCATGCTCCACTTGTTAAACTCATTGGTAAGATTCATGAGCTTGGGGTTGATTTGCAAAATGCAACTGGTTTGGTAAAAAGGACTAACATGACTGCATGAATAAAATGGCATTACAAAAGTTGTATTTATTATTTTCTCAGCTTTGCGCAAACCATGTTCATTCTTGAAATTGTTTGGAGTGTAACATTATGTATGAAAGAATTGTGTATTGTTTCCCACTGAAAAAGAAAATTGGGGACATTTGTTAAATGAGAGGGGACATAAATTATGCTTCACTGTTTAGTCGTCTGAACATTTTTATGCCTGCAAATGTGTAGCATTTAAGCTTAAAACTGCTGTTCATAAAAAGAACCCCTCCCTCTATAGATGCTTTCCCCATAAAGTTACAGCTTTAAGTTATTTAAACAAGCCCCTAGGATATATTTTACATAATTTGCATTTTTGTGACAGACTCTGTTTTGCTTTTGCCAGTCCCATAACAATAATTATTATTATTTCACCTGCACCCAAGGTCCTCAACTGACTATAAACATAAATAATATTCATATTGGTCTTCAATTGGTGGATCAAAGTAGAAAAAGGGCTGAAAGTCGTCATCATAATAGATACACATGTAATTCAATCAGCTATTTAGGATTTCTGATTAGTTTGAGTTGAAGCCCAATAAACTGTCATGAAGTCACTCCACAAATAACCTGTCTAATAATAATTACCCCGTAAAGACTTGTAAATTCCTCTGTTACAGCAAATATTGGTAGCACGTTGCTTTCCTGTAGCTTTTCATGCAGCTGAGCAAGGGATGGATAATCCTGTCATAATAAACAAGACATCTGCCCTTAAAACACTGCGATAAAATGTGAAATATTTTATAAAGACAAAATATTAGGCAAGCTTCTCAATAACATATCAAGAAAGTTAAAAATGTTAAAAATCAACAATGTTTTGATGTTCAACTAACAAACTTTCAAACTTTTGTTTGACACTTTTGTCAACATCTGCGAGATGCTCTCCATGAAAAAATGGAATCCATACTTAAAATACACAGGCCTGACTACGAGTTTCCATAGCACCATTTAGACTGATGGAGACCTCCAACAAACAACCTTGTGTCCAGAAATTTGGCTTCTCAGATGCAAACTCGATTTGGATGTGTCTTTATGACAACACTAACAGTTAGGGTTTACTTTTTTTACCTTAATCTCTTATGAGTGACCATTAAATTAAAGTTCTCAAACTGGGTTCTGGTGCCTAATTATTATTAGTATATACTCACTCAGTGATCTTTGTGTTTCAAGTAATCTGATTGGTTCGGTATCTCGGAGTAGTTGAGCATTATTCACTCCCTACAGAGTGAATAATGCTTGATCCAAACAAAACAAAATGCCGGTGTAAACTCGCCAGCATTTATGAATCGGAAATATTGAGAATACAAGATGATGCTGTGCTACAGAAGACAAAGAAGGCCACAAAATTAGGCCTGAAAGTTTTCAAAGGTAAGAGAAGAAATCATACTTTTGCCAACCAGTGTTTGACTTCGTTTTTCCACATAATTATTGCTGAAAATTAAACAATCCTCACGCCAATAATTTGCTTCACTCGGAGTAATTCTCTCTTATAGGGCTGCTCGCCCACCAAAACGAATTTCTTAGTGAAATCGAGGAATTAAAAAAACGTTTAAGAAAGTTCCACATGGTTGCAAGGAAACAAGACGGGTCATTTTACAACAAATTAACGCTCACCTCAATTAGAGCCACCATTTCATGTGGATCCTTTCAAATGAACCTCAAAAACTTTGATCGAACAGTGAAAATGTTTTAACAAGCAGACTTTCGATTTAGATTGCTGATTTAAACGGTGCTAAATGACCATTTTGCTGTTTGTGACGGGGATTTTAAGGTTATTTAGATTTGCCATGTTTGAAGCTTCTGTAAACACTTTCGCGCATGCTTTGTGCCGCTTGCACGTTTTCCACACATGAATTGAGATGCCAATTAAATCGACTTTGGATGGTTTTTTCTGCAATTGTTGTTGAAATCACTTCGTGAGTATATACTAAAACAATAATTATTATTCTTTTCAATCTCGGTGAAAAGTGGTAGAATATTTACCTCGCCGCTTTGCGGCTCAGTAAATATTCTACATTCACCTCAATCTCAAAGAATAATTGTTAATTATTGTTCTGCCATACTGCCAAGACTAAAATCATCAGAATGGTTGTTATAGAGGTGATGGCAAAATTAATGTTAACACTACTGGCTGCACTTATGTCCAGAAAATTAATGCCAGTAGTTAGATGCAATCCCAATTTTAAACACAAAGCGTCCCTTTAAGTTTGAGAATTTCCTACCTATATGTAACAATAAGGATAGGCTACATGCACCTGTTTATCTTTACTTGAGGAGCACCATTTGGGGGTACTTGTCTGTATTCCGTATTCCGAGACAAGGGTGATGTCAAAGTTGGGGACAACAGCAAGGGGACACATTGCGATGCTTATTAAAATGGGTTTGCATCTAATTAGTGGCATTTCTGGACATAATTATCTGACTTGATGTTTCAAAATGAAGAAACAACTTTCACTTGTGGTACGAGCTCCCCAGAAACAAACAATTTGCACTGTTATGTATATAATGAGTTTTTTTACATACCAGGTCATTGGATTTTGTGTAATATCCGTTGCTGCCCAGGTGACATTCTCCATCGTTTGGAGTCACAATCCCACCAAGCTGCACAGTAATTACACATAATTTTATATAAACATACTGTAAATACCTAAGTATTAGATAGATAGATAGATAGATAGATAGATAGATAGATAGACAAACAGACAGGAGGTTAACTATCAATGGAGTTATTTCAGTTGAGTTACGACTTAGAGTTAGAGTTAACGACTTCCAAAATCTTGAATTCAGGATTTTGGTAGTCCCAAAAAAAAAAAAAAGTAATTTAATCAAATTTACATATTTATATTTTTACATAGAAAATCTACTCTACCTAAAAGCCATGTATAATATACAAAGACATACAAGTTCAAAAACTCAATGACATTAAAATACTTTATACAAAAATTGCATATTAATTTAATCAGTTGTTGCCGATGCAAACACGAAAGATTTTATTTGCTTTTTGCAAGCATTTACAGAGGGCACTTGTTATAGGTGGTCTGGCAGCACATTCCATGTGGTTGCCCCTGTAAACACAACATTGGTTTTAAACAATGATGTTCTGGCAGCTGGGATCTCAACATTATATTTTGAATTTCAAAGATTATACATTTTAGGTCCCAGCTGCTCAGTAAACATATCCATCATGTATTTGGGAGCTGATAATTATACAGATACATAGGTTGATTCTATAACAGCCAAACCAAAGATCTTGTGCTTATTAGTTCAGAGGCTCTACCACCCAGCTATATAGCAGACTCATGGTAGAACAGCCAAACTGCAAATCTGAAGGTCATTGGTTCACCATCTATAAGGAGTACTTTAGGACTTTTTTCCACAAGTATACCCTCATAATCATTGATAAATGCATCTCTTTAAAGTGCTGCTATGGCCAAAAAAACAATTTTTATTTTTCTTTGGATTTCAAAACTATGTAAACTAAACAGTAACTGATCGAAGTTTTAAGACTTGATTTCAAGAAGACACCTGTTTATTTAAATGGAATTTTCCTGTTTAATGGTCCACCATTACTAACTCTAAAATCTTGAAAGAGCTGGATAGAGGAGAAAATGATGTCAAAGACTCAATAGTTTAAGAATGTAGTGCGTGTGTATGTGGCTGAATTAATAAACAGCATGGGAGTTTTGGGCTTTTCAGACTTTTGAACTTATGTTTTGCAAAATAATATAATAAGCTGCATTTATACACACTTAAATGTTAAGCTAGTGAGTAAATGATGTCACTGTTCCCTAGATCCAACCCTCTGAGGTCCAATCCATCAGTTTGGAACGAGAGTAATGACAGACAGTGAAATCCAAAACTAAAGTAAATCGCCTTTGGATAAAAATCAAAGCTTAAAATTTTGCCAGTCAAGTGCTGAGCAATCACACTTTCGAAAATCTGAATTTAAAAAAAGGGGTGATTTTTTTATCGTAGTAGCACTTTAATGCACAACTACATTTAAACACTTGCTTCCAGAAGTGTAAAATACATAGCAAGTGGCCAGAGCCCTAACCTAATATTTCCAAGATTTCTCTTTAGTGTTATACAGGTCCACACATACTAATAGTTCAAGGTCAAACCTTTCCATCCCCAGCAATGTGAAATGAATCATCAGTAACAAACACAACCAGCCTTCTTGATGTGCCATTGGCAGCCCAACCAATTTCCTGTAAGAAATTCATTAACTAAATAAGTTTGACCTTTTAAAACAAATTGAAGTATAAAATTGAACATTGTCTTAATTAAATTAGGAGCATTAAAGTGCACCTAAACCTAAATATTTTTTTAATTACAATTTCCATCTCCCCAGCCAAAATAAACACATTTTTAGTTATCATTTTCACCTCAAAATATCACTTTCTTTGTGCCATATAAGTTTCGTGTAGTTAGCAAAACTAGCAATAATATTACTTGGACCCATGACAAGCTGTGAGAGGCATGGGTCTAATCTCGATTTTACATCACTAACTGCTTTGCAATGCAGTTTGTGACATAAAAACCAAGAATAGCCATATGCCTCTCACAGCTCGGTCATGGGTCCAAATCAAATAACTTATAGTTTTGCTAACTTCAAGAACCTTATATGTCATGAAGAAAGCAATATTTCAAATGCCATGTATGGCAAAAAGTAAATTTTTACAAAAGGAAAGCTCAGTGTTTCTACGGGCTACAAAATAATTTTCAAGACTTGTGTCTTCAAAAGGCAATTTCTCCAAGTGCACTGTCCATCAAATAATTATTTAAAAGATGGACGATTTATGTACCCACCAACAAATTCTAATAACTGATATAATGAATCATAGATTCTTGCAGAAAAGCCAGTTAACTGCTAATGAATTGTTGCAAATCACCAATGTACCAGAACACTATACCTTTTCACAAGCTGCCACTTGCATTAATGCATCAAATCCACCTTCCGGTGCATCCAGATTACCAGAGATTATCTGGTCATTAACTTTCGTCTATACATGAATAACACAACGAGTTAACATTGTGCTCCAAACTAATAGGGATGAATGCATTCATGGGATGGAAATGTCTTGGCCCTTGCCGTGGGCTTATCCTAATATACTACGACTCTTCCCTGCCCTCCCCTGTATGAATAAGAAATGAGATGCTGCTGCATTGTGTTGCTGCAAAAGTGACATACAACAAAAAATTAACACATCTACTGCAATTCTCCAGATATCTTAACAGTTAGCAGTCTGTTTGGGTGCCAATCAAAAAGAGCCAAACATAAGAAAATGACATCGTTTTTGCACATGGTTTCCTTGTCATAACATACAGCAGGGCTGCAAATAACAGTCGGTAATCGGACATTGGCTGACCGATTCATCATGAATCAGGTTACGTTTAGAAATAATAAAAAATCTACCATGAGTGAATCTTACGGCTTTGTGGGCGATCTCATAGTCACAAACCTTTCTGACGTTATTGTAGTTTTTACCGTATATGCTTTTCGAAAAGTAGCGAGATTTTTTTTTTTTATCTTTTACATTTTTCGAGAGTTATCACAGCAAAATTTCCCTATGACACTGGTTGTTTACCATTTACAAGCAGAAACCGGTTGGTACTAGCTTTGTTCAAATGGTAAGCAAAAACTCCCGAATGGGAAATTTAGTTGGAATCGGCATGTACCATTTACAAAATTCGTTCAAGTTTACCGAGAGAGTCTGGAGGGAGGCAGAATCATGGGGGAATGCAAATGGCAAACATGCTTTCCATTTGAAAATTCTGTTTGGGAATTTTGGACTACCATTCAAGAAATCCCGTTTTCTCTGAAAATTTTCCATTTGGGAAGACCAAAACAGGCTTACCATTTACATTTCCAACCGAAATGTGGAGATCTTTTTGGTAAATGGTTAACAACCACTGAAAGCAATTCACAGAAATTTTGCGCTGGTGTTGTTTTCTCGTTGGAATGCGTCTGATCATAAGATTTTATAAAAAAAAAAAAAAAAATCAAGGAGGCAGTGTGGCCCAGTGGTTAGGGCGCTTGCTTTGAGATCTCGAGATCCCGGGTTCAAGACCCGTTTTGACCACTCGTCATTTGATCCTGGTAGTCCCTGGTTCAACTTCTTAGCTGCACTAGTAAAAATAGCCAACTGGTTGGCCTCCGGCCAGTTGGGATTCTTAACAGTTGTTGTTATTCTTCTGTTCTGTTGTTTCATTGTGTTTCATTGGCCCTGAAAAGCCCCACTGGGGAGCAGTCAATTACGTATGTATGTATGTATGTAATTGGCCCGAATAGCTCGATAATTTTAAGGGATAGACGGTAGAGCCTTTTCTAGGTGATGTCCAACCAAACTTTCATTTTGTCCGACCAAGAAAGTGTCTTAGCAGGACATAATATTGCCTTTCAAAAGGAAAAATTATTTGCAGCCGTACAGTAATATTAAAACATCTTTTCAAGATTAACATTAGTATCTTATTCCTGATAACATTCATATAATTTTTGGTCAATCTTTTGGAGGGCCATCCTGGACATGTGACTTGTGTGCCACTGGATCTTCCTACTATGTTATAAGATCACACCAGCCTGTGTTTCATTGGCTTGTGTCTATGTGCCACTGGATCATACCCAAATTCCACTGGATCATATACGTATGAGCCATTATCCCCACCCCACCCCTGCTACATTCTCCCAAGTCCTCAGGAGTTGATAAACTCATAAATGACTACTGGTAACCCTCATTGTGATAAATAAAGTACGGTGTACATGGTCAGCATTGAAGGTGGCTTACTACAGTTTCAGAGGAAAAAGATCAAGATTTTGAAACCTGTGAAATTACAGCAACAGAATCTCTCTTCTGGAGTGTTAGTCACTGCAATTGATGTAAACTGTAATTTTACCGAACAAATAAATGCAAATCCGGGCAAAATGCTAAATACAGTGACCGAGCTCCTGGAGAGGGGACTGGGAAGTAGACACTTCAAAGGCCTTTTTCTCAAATAATCATCTATTGAAATAACTACCATAGTTATTCGGTTATAAGGCGCACGGTTTTTTCAAGAAAAATCTGTCTTTGGGTGGCAAGTTAGTGCTAAAATTGTGGTGCGTCTTATAGCCAAGTATTTTCGCGCAACAAAATCTTAAGATCACAATTTGACAAGAACTTGCAGTTTAAACAACACAAGAAAAGGACACTAGTTGTCAGCTAAAAAAAAAGACTAGTGCTTTTAGAGACCTTTAGAACACTAAACGACTTCAAGAGAAAAGCAAACAAACGGAAATTTGCATACATGCTTAAAAGCGTGTGCTCAGTAACGTGATACCCATGACAACAATACAATCGTTCGAACCTTGTTTCGAATTCCGAGAATCATGTTTGTCACTCGCATGAAAAGTTTGTTCTCTGAACAAACAGTGTGGAGATAAAACATACCTTCTTCGTTCATCCAGCCTTTCTTGTGAACTGAAATTTGCATCCTTGGTGGCATGTTGATATTCAGCTGTCGAACACCTTTGAATATGACTTTCGGTGGGAGTTTTTCGCCAGTCGCTTTCCCTTGAAATCTGAAGTCTGAACTCTGACTATTTACTAAGTCGAAGGTTCAAATAAAAGTGTATGCGTTGTATGTTTATCATTTCAGGTGTCAACTTTTAGCTTTTGTTTTTGCGTATATCATTAAATGCGTGACTTTTTCACTTTGTTTACGTTAACAAAGAGAGTTCGCATGCCAATTGTGTAAGGATAATTGTTCTCAAATTCATCACATCTTTTTGATAACTCTCAATTTTTTGGTGCGTCTTATAACCGTGTATTTTCGCGTAATTTTCAGTTTGAGAACTTAGCTTGATTAAATTGCTAAGTTTGGGGTGCGTCTTATAACCGAGAAGGCTTATAACCGAATAACTACGGTAGTTAAATATGTCAGACAGGTTTTCAAAAAAACGTCAATTTGCCTCTACTTTGATAAGAACTGAAAAACTGTCTGATAGATCTTTTTTTTAAAATGTTGATGGTTTCGTTTTCATATTGTTTACTAAGTCCCTGGTCAACCCTTTTCATACAGCTAGTTTTTGAGAGAAGGACCTTTGAATTGTCTAATTTCCATTCCCCCCTCGTGGAGTTTGGTCACTATATTTCATATTTTCCCCTGATTTGCACTTATTTGGCAGCTAAAATTACATTTACATCAACTGCAGTGACTAACACTTGAGAAGAGACATCCTGTTGCTTTTATTTCACAGATTTCAAAATCTTGATCTTTTTCTTCAGAAAACTGTAACTACATGTAGTAAGCAAATCCCCTTCTCACACACCTCTGGGAGCCATAATTGTCAAGCTGACCACCAAATATTTGAGGGTTGGGTGGGAACTAGGGATCTGGAATTTCATTAAGGGAGGACAGACAGCGAAAAAAAACTGACAAAAGCACTTAGCATGTGACTTTCCCCTTTTTTCATTCCTCAGCCAGTGGAAAATACAATGTTCCTTTTACAAACAAAATGTAACAGAACTTTTCTTTTTATTTATAGGTAGGTACCATGCCTAGAAGGTTAGTCCAGAGTAAACAGAATAACTTTCATGTAAATACCTAAAAATCAAGCTGCTGACTACAGTTAAATACAGTGAATAAGTTGTGGTCCAAATAAAATGGAAAGAAGAAAAGGAAAGAAACTTTATTTAAGTGTCTTGTCTTTTAGCACTGGATCACTAATTGCGGACATAGTGAACTGAAATCAACAAATTGATGTAAAGCAAATCAAACCTTGGTTTTTGACGAAAAGGTTATAGCTGGAGTAACCAGAGAAAAACCTCTCGGAGCAGAGTAGAAAACCAACAAACTCAACCCACATATGACACCCAATCTGGGCCACATTGGTGGGAGGCGAGTGCTCTCACCACTACACCAACCCCAGATAGAATGTTTTCTCTGTTTAAAGTTTTTCAAAACAGGTCAATTTTGAAGATTTCTCTTTGTATGATATCCACTATCATGACCTGAAAATAGATATTCATTAACACGCTCTGAAGCAAAGAAAACTAAAAATTGAACTAGTTTGAAAAAGTTCAATCAAGGAAAAACTGCACCCCTTTAAAGACTGAAAACCAGTCTTCAAAACACATGTAGTTCCAGCCATACAAAAAACATTCTTGGCTACATGAACAAGAGCAATGATAGCGAACATCTCTTGAAGTGATACGACAGAGTCAAACTCCACAGATGTGCACTGAGAGTTATTGGAAACAGGAGCAGGGATAGAGTAGTGCTGATTTCACTCGCCTCCAACATATGACACCCTGGTTCAATTCTGGACTCATGGCCATCTGTGGGTTAAGTTTGTTGTTTGTTCTTTACTCTGCTCTGAGAGGTTTTCCTCTGGGTTGTCTGATTTTCCCTTCTCCTCAAAAACCAACATTCCAAATTGCAATTCAATAGGATGCAGGACCTCCATGAAAACAACTTTCACACGAGAGTGGAGTTTCCTGGGTAACTATTATTATTATTACAAGGCTGCTGCCTAAGAAAATTTTAAAGGGGCCCTCAGAGCTAAACGCTGAGAACTTAGGAGCCCAACATATGAAGTGAAAGGTGTTGCTGTGAAAAAGTAAGGCGCCCAGAGCTATTCTTTGGGAGCCCCAGGCTACCGGGCTCCTGTTAGGCAACAGCCTTGCATTATTATTATTATTATTATTATTATTATTATTATTATTATTATTATTATTATTATTATTATTATTATTATTATTATTATTATTATTATAAACATGCATGTACAAACCTGAAATTCGACAGGATCCTCATTAAGAGGAAGGACATTCTTAAAGCCATAAGTAGCAACACAATTGTTATCAGAGCAAGGTAATTTCATCCTATAAACACGATCAGAGATAAAACTAGTCTATATTTCATGACTTGACAACACTGATGTTATTATGCTCGATAAAAAACATAAAACTTTGCCATTGACTGATTTGGTAAAGGAAGAAATGGGGAATTCCACTGTAATGTTCTATAGAGGGACCTGTGATAGAGCTACTGTACTTCTGCAGTTTAACCCATTGACTCATGGAGTAAGACTTGACAGGTTTTACTGTGTCTCACCAGACGATTGCACTCGACGCTGGGGGCATTCTGGGACATCTGAGGAGTGAATGGGTTAGATACCATTTTTTTTACTCCAACAAAAGAAGCCTTAACAACTAAATCCCACTTGCCTACAATTGCCTTCAAAAATCTCTTCTCCAAAAATTGGACTGAACTTTTAATAGTACCCAAAGAAAAACCCTCAGAGTAAGATTGATGTCGGAAAATTGGAGATCGGAAGATCGGATCAGGATTCGATCCTGGGTCCACAAAGATGGAAGGCACCAGCTTTTCCACATAGTCATCCTTACTACCCCCCCAAAACATCCTTACTTTCCCCCCCCCCCCCCCCACTATCCTAAAAATTTGAAAGCCTCAATAAAAATTACAGAAGATATGCCATTATAGGTTTCACCAAAAATAACTTTTGTTAACATACTCGGTTCGGACAAATGGAGACACTGTCTTGTCCACAAAGGTGCCAAATCCAAGTTTAAATTTTGAAGTGATGTTCGTCATGGTTGTTGCTGTAAGATAAAAATCCCCACAGATGATGTTATTCATCACACCAACTTATAGTTTAGGTTTATTGAACCTTGTAAACAAATAAATTATTTCCTTTGGCCCTTTTTGGGAAGAAAATAACATTTCATCACATTAACTGTTCCTCTGCCAAGTTACAGGTTAACATCACCTGCGATAATGCAATCATCTAAGATACAGTAATGCAGATAATTATTCACCACACATAATTATTATGATCTTACTGATTGAATGTCCCTTTTTAAGACCCTAGTCCAGCTGGACCTTAACCAAATAGATTAACCAGCCAGGATTCTTCAGTAAACAGGTGACAAGTTAATAATGTGTGATCTACTCTTTTAATCCTCTGACCATAAGGCCAGGATTCATCTATTCTTCTGGCTGTAAGTCTTGAATTCAAATATAATTAAGTTTTGCTTTCATTTTTCAGGTCAGTGTTTTCCTATGCATGCAAAATATTTCATTCCCAATTTATTTTTCTGTATTACCTTCATTAAATTATTCTTGTCATTTTCCATTAATTTTTATTGGCTGATTTAATTTCTTTTTCATGGATTCTCCTTTAAGTTTTATTATGAGAAATCCTCATTTGGAGAGAGGTCATCTAAGATGGGAGTGATGTCCCAGGTTTTTTAATAAGAGGCAACAATCACCTCTGTCGCACCAATTAGGTCAAATTAACTTTGATTTATCCACCTCTCAGTTCTGATGAAAGGGAAATACATGTAGTATTACCGGTAGGTACTACAAAATTACTGACAATGTTACAATTACACCAACCTATTTGGCCAGCCAGCTTTCGCAAGTTGTCCAAGTCGTTATCCATAGACTTTGACATGTCCATAAGGTAATACAAATCCACTGGGTAGTTTTCTGCAGGTCTAACCGTGAGTCTAAATGTGGCTGGGTCTCCTAAAATGTTGCCAGTGAATATTACATCATTAATTTGTTGTCAAGGCATAACACAATACTTTTATTAAAGTGAGTGGATGTAGATTATTAAATGTATGGGTTGTTTCAGCTATGGTGAAACAATGACCCCTGCAACCTGCAATCTGCAGTTTACACCCTCCACATCCATGCTTTTCTTTCCTTTTGCTGTATTTATTTTATGTTGTTCAACAGTTTTAAGTGGTTATTGCAATGTTTCATTCTACTTTTTGGACATTTTGGGTATCATGAAATTACTACAAAATCTCATGTATAAGGGGCACCCCAAATTTCAAGCATGATTTTGAGAAAAAATAACAACTTGAAAAAAGCACTCTAGCAAACAAGTTGTTTGTTTGTTTGTTCACAGTTGCTTGTGATAAGCTTGCCAAAATCTAATGCAGTGTATTTGCAGTGACCTTAAGACGTTAATCAACTCTTAAAATACCTTTTTAAAGCTTATCTTTAGTTGACTTCCCTAATTCGTGGGACTGAAACACTTGTCTTGATTGTTAAGGCCCAAAGGAACGATACAAGAGTATCAAGTGTTTATGAGTCAATGAATCAATGAGTCAATGAGTCATGAGTCATGAGTCAATGAGTCAATGCAGTTACCCTAACCCATAAAATGAAAGCTAAAACTTCAGAGAGTGCTTAGGCCTAATCACTGAAACAAGGGCTCAGGCTTAATCAAGAAATTGTTGCTAAATTGACTGTGAGTCTCATTGACTCATGACTCATTGACTCATTGACCATTTGACTCATAAATCATGGGACCTTGCGATACAAAATGTTCGCTTAGTAACCACGCAGTCATTTGCAGACGGAAGTCTGGACTGAATCACGTTGTTCACCACGATCAGTAAACAACATGGACATCAGTTGTGTGTGTATATAATGTTCATAAAGATGTATGGAAGCCATAAAAAACATGTCGGTAAACGAGAGTTTAACAACTCAATGGACACCATACTAGTAGTAATGAGGGGTAACAAAACAGTGGTCATTTGCCTCATGGTGACTTCTCCTGAATAGTGTGGTTACCGTATTTTCTTGCACAAGGTGGAGAGATCAGTATTGAAGTGATCAGTCAAAGAAATTACCGGTATATGATTTTTCCCTCTGAAAGCAATGGTCTTGTATATACACTGTAAGCTGCACCCACGATTTTGAGCCCAATATTTCAGCAAAGATGCAGCTTATACACAAGTTTTTATGGTACATTATCTTGCATGAGATAGCCCCTTTAACCAGTGCCATGAAGAATAATATTATGACAAACATGTCAACAAGAAAGCAAAACCAATGGCTGGACTTGCACATGATGTTGTTCACTTGTGGATCAAGCCGTTCAAAACAATAGTACTACATGCATGTCGCAAAACGCAAGTTCTTGTGAAGGAAATGATAATGAATTTTATCAAACTTTCACGTTTTTTTTTTTTTTTCAGGTAATGTTCACTGGCTAAATTTGTTGTTCTTGCTTTAGCTTTGTCATAAACAACAATAAGTATTCATAGTTTCTCTGTATATCAAACAATGAAATAATACTACAAAGTAATGATCACCATACCTGTTCTTAAATCCAGTCTGATTTTCTGAGGCTGTACTTGCACGGTGGGCCCAACATTGTTGTCCTGTAAAGGAAAAATCAATTTCAAGAGTGCAAGGGTGTAATGGTCTACAACAACAACAACTTTATTACCTTGTTTAATTAATGGAGACATGAGTGATTAATGGAGACAGTTTTTCAGTGAGTGATTAACCCATTGACTCCCAGGGGTTCCCCATTGACGAGTAAAATCGTCTGGCATTAGACAGAGAGAAATACTAAGTCTGGCCGGTTTCGGCTGGTTTGGATGTCGATAGGTTAAGTTGAAAAAATAACAACTATATAGCAGGAACAGTAATGGGTAAAAGTTAATAAGAATAACTAGATAGCTAATCCAGCTGAGTAACATACATGTCATCACTGTTCCTTGGTATCAACATAATTAGCTTATAAATGCATGATGCAAGACGCAATAGAACAATACAACAGATGAATTGGTGTTTTTTTAGGGGAACACTGCCTTGCAGCTGGTTTTCCTATGCGACTTCTGGATTGCGTGACATAGAACAACCTCATTTGTCTCCCCAGCACTACGAGCTGAATGGTAAACAGCACGTACTGGATTGGACAAGAGTATTGGTTAGTAAGCAATGTACAAAGGCAAACGCGCCAACAAGCTTGTGTGAAATCGCTGCATAGACTTTACCGCACCACGCAGGAGTGACCAAGTTTAATGAGGGCAAAGTGATTATATATCCAACCCTTCTCTAAAGGGAGGGAGGAATTTTATCATCTTGAACGACCGACCGATTACAAAGAACACAAAGATAACTATCACAACATGAATAGCCCTTTTAGTACGGCCAAATTCCATTAACCATATTTTACTGATGGATCAGTAAAATCTCATTTAAAATGATTACAATTGGCCATTTAAGCAACAGAGGACGTTTTCCGTGTTTCCATAGCCTCATCTAAACATTCGGGGGAGTTGGGAGAATTTGAGACAGTTATGTAAACCTGAGACACAGTCGAGGGTTTGCATTAACTGTCAAGTGAGCATCTGGTGAAGTCATGATGTGTATGGCCTTGTTTTGTAGTGTAATAATAGGCTTTAATGTTGTGCAATAGGTGTTACCCCAAAGTAACAGCCCATATATTAGAAATGGATAATTTAGAGGGTAGTACAAAAATGTAAAATTACATTACTGTCAACTGAAAAGCAAACTTTAGAGAGTACTCCTATGCCTTTTGATAGCTTTTTACTTAATAATTTCTGAAAGTGAATTTTCCAACTCAAATTAGCATCAATGATCAGATCCAAATACTTAACATACAGTGTATCTGTCCTGCTTAATAAGTTGATTAGAAATACTGAGGTTGAATTTGTAAGTTATTTTTCTTTATGGAGGGTGGAATAGTACAAAACTGTTTTAATATTGCCAATTCATTAATCATTTTTGATTCCAAATTCACTAAACTGGTTTCATTATGGGACAAGTCAATGTCACCTGCAAAAAGGTGAAATTCAAGAATGCTGGAGCCTTTAGACATAAGCAAAAAGAGAAGTCGACCTAGCACTGATCCCTGTGGAACGTCACAATTCACAATCTGGGTTTACCTGGTTTAATGATACAAATTATTGTTTTCTATGACTTAGGAAGAAAACCGATCTAGTGCAACACCATGAATGCCACAATATTCTAGCATTGATAAGAGTACTTATAATATGATCAACTGTATTAAATGCTTTGCATAAGTCTAGAAAAATACCACAGGAATATGTGCCAGTGTCAACAGCTCTTTGAATTTTCATGACTCTGCTCTGATTTTGTGCTGATATTTCACAATAATTAGTAGACAAAAAGAGTCGAGACTTTCCCTGTTTTCTAAATTTCTGGATCATTACTTAAAAAAAAAGGCCAACAATCTCCACTGCTTCCACCCCACCCACGACAGCGTTGTCTAGGAAGTAGGACAAATCACCCATTGATTTCTCGACTTTTGTTTTAGAGGGGAGGGAGAACTGTAATATCGAGATTTACTTCATATAACAAAAGCTTTCTTCGTTATGGGCGAGGAAGTTAGGAATGTCTCAACAATTTTGTCAAGGATTGTAGAGGGATAATCTCCAGCTTTCCAGTTCCCGTCGCTCACCAAAAATACACCATGCAGGTTATAACGATGACAATGACAATAATGATAATATTTAATATGCTTCAAACGTTTACCTCCTGAACTGCTGGATTGCTACCTGGATTGGAAATATTTTTACAACCTTGAAGTTGCAATTGCTTCAGTGAGTCACAGCGAGCAGACCCAAAATTCTGTAAGAGGGAAACATGACAAAATCAATGAAAGAGGGTTGGTTGGTTTTCAAGCAAGAACTTGAGGATGTGAATGCTTGGTAGTACCCGCCTGATCGGAAAAATTTTAAATCTTCCCACATGTGCTGGGAGCATACAATGTACTCTTCTTAAGGAAATGAAAAAAGAATGATCTGTTCTCTCATCACTCAGCAGTGAAACAAGAACAAAATATTTTCAAACTTAACTTCTTTAAAACAAACATGAATCAGGAATGGGCATCTTGTTTGTTGACAACTAATGAGACCCACATCTTTCACAGATAACAGGTACACTGTATCGAACAAAATAATAGAAAAAACTACAGGGGTAATAATCACTAATCAAATGAACCATTTACAACCTAGTATAACTAAAATTTACAAAACTGGCAAACAAAATCTAAGGGACAGATCAGATAAAAGAACATTTATGGTAAATGCTGTTGTTTATTTTATTTTATTTTATTAACTTTGCCAGTCAAGCTGGCAGAGCGCCACAACAGCTTGCACCAATTACTGTGGCCACTTTTTTACCATCCCAACCATGATACACAACAGAAGACAGACCACAACACCAGGAACTACGTTCCCTACTCTTAGCGACAAGTGTGTGGGTTCTTTTACGTCCCACAGGATTATTAACATTGAAGGATTGTGAGACGGGACCTCCGGCTTATCATCCTTATCCGAGAAGACTTGAAAGTCTAACCATTTGCAGATGTAGTCACAAAGGCAGAACTTTCTCCTCAGTTATTTAAAGACCCTGAGTGTTGGTCCGGCCTGGAGTTGAACTCGCGACCTCCTGCGTGACAGTCCGGTGCTCAACCAACTGAGCCACCGGTGCGCGGTGTGCGGTGCCACCGGTTGTAAGTGATCTTGAGCCATGAAGAGGCAGGTACAAAAGTCTGACCGAATCAACTTGGATCCCTCACCTTGGATCGACCTAAAAAATATGATAAGGCCTCAAGAAATCACCATAGCCCTAATCTTTAAGCTAACATTGGTGAAATCAGCACAAACGTGGAATAGTTTTGTCTGGCAAACCGTTTTTCGTTCAATCCGAGGTGAGCAATCCAAGTTGATCCGGTCTAACAAGTTGATCCGACAGTCGGCCGACAGGATTTTTGGGGAGCTCTTCTTCACAATTACCCATTCTATAGCATGAGAAAATACACAAAAAGCAACCTTTCTTTCCCTCCTACCGGTAATTTTGTCTCTTTTATGCATGTCAGCTATGCAGGGTTCCCATCAGAATTTTAAACAGCCATTGCAGTGCTATTTTCAGCAGTACACTGCAACTGATTGACAAACTGATCTACTTAATGGCGACAATTTTAAAGCCATAATACTTACAAGAGACACTCATGACAGGTGTTACGCCTTCAATTAAGAACCCTCAGTGGCTTAATACATGATTAAGCAGATTGCAGCACATACTTAAGGATGCCAAATTAAAACAGTTGCAAGGATGATTACTTCCAGAATTCAAATGTTGGCATAAATGAAATCAACACATTACCCTGTCAGAACACCACGCACAATTAGCTTCTCCAATACACTCATTACAATTTGTTAGGCTTGTACATGCATCTACATCTATAAGAGAATGAGACAGTAAGACAATAATATTATTATTATTAACAGAAACATCCATGTAAATGTAACTACTGTACATAATTTTTTTTTTTACAAGTAAACAAGCCATTTTGTGAAATGGTTTTGGTTTTTCATGGTGGCAAAGGACAGAAATGTTAAGGTATTATCATTTCTCTCACGATGTTGTCACTTGTGGTGTTGATTAAGGTTATAATCAATAATAATACCTTAATATTTTACATAAAACAAATTGAAAGTACATGTTGCATGTTAAATGTGCCAAGTTTTCTGTAATAATCTCATCTCCAGCCTGCCTTCCATGGGGTTTTATAGCAGAGAAAGTTCAAGGAACGAGATTTTCCACATTTTAGTCGTGGGAGAAATGAGCCAGTGCTAAAAGTACAGCTAATGTTCTCGCCCCATTCTTCACCTGGCACAAACATTGAAAATCTTGTTTCCCAATCTTCCTTTGCCATGACACCCCACAGAATGGTCTCTTATCTCATCCCACAAGTGTCTATAATATACAGTAGGTATTCCACAATAAATGTATCTAATCTGGCCTTCAGAATAAATTCAGAATAATTATCCATAGTTATTTTAGTAACATGGGCAGCTGTAGTTTGCATGTATGTTAAGTGTGACAAGTGTCCAAACCATTTGCCACTCTTGCCCTTTACATATCATTAAACAACAAAAATAGACGTTGAAGCAAATATTGAAGCACTTTGTCTGGGCCTTCAAGAATATCAAGAGTTGTTCCAGCTGGTATTTTTTACAGGTCACAGGTCATTGTTAAAAATTACAAATACATCACAGAAAGTATCCCAAACATCCATAAAAGGTAACCTTAGGCCTAAGAACGTTTGTTCAGGTCTAATTAGGTGCAAGGTTAGCTTTTATGAATGTTTAGGATACTTTCTGTAGTACATACATACATACATACATAACTTTATTTAGTAAAGCAGGTCAAGAGGAAAAAAGCAACTTTACAGCTGATGTGGACCTACTGTAATAAAATTAACAATACATACATATGGTAGTGATTATACTTTAGTGGTAAAGCAATAACCCGTGGCCTGTGACCTGTAAAAAATACCAGCAACAGTTGTTCCACCAGAACTTGAAATTATCAAGTTGATGTTATTCATTGACTTGATGAACAGAATTAGCATTGCATTTCCGTGATTGGCTGCTGGTCACAAAAGCATGGAAATTCTTTAATTTTAGTTTGTCTCCCTCTTTGAAAAAAGTTACTTGATATCAATAGGAAAGACTAGATAAGCAAAGACACAAGAGTTTCTTTGAATCTTGGGAAAACGCAAACTTTAACCTGCTCTTTACCGCAAACAAGATGATAAATTAAATGTCTCCATTATTAAAAGTTATCGCATGGAAAACATCGCAGAAAATATTTGTCAGGATCGTTATGCATAATATGAACATGTTACGTGCTACAATAACCAAACTGAGTAATCAGTCATCAGCTCTTCACCATAAAGTTGGAGTGCCAAGACAAACGGAAAACAATTTAACAGCAGCAAGATTTTATGATAAGGGAAGCTAAAATGTTATTGTAACTCACCAAAATAACCACTGAAGACGAATATAAGCACCAAAGAAAGGACCTTTTGTGTCATGGCACCTCCAAATATCGATAAGATAACTGTAGCAACGAAAACATGACAAGACAATGGGTTGCCTCGGCAAAGTAAACGCCACAAAATAAACATAAAGCATCAAGAGTTTCGAGAAAAGGTAAACAACTTTGATAGATTTTCGTGAGAACGTAGTCGTGAAAGATTATGCTATAAACTTAACTATGTTTTGAATAATAGACAAACCGCATCAATTTGGCTCAATTAAAAATGCTCAATTAAACAGCGAAATCAATCCTAAGAAATCAAGAGTCAGAGAAGACCACGACAATAAAGTCACTTCACAAAATAATCAAATCGTTTTCCCTTCTTTTGAAGGTTTTCGATGACGGTAGATGCCAGGAGGAACCAGGAGCCCACAAGGAACCACCAGGGAAAACCTGACCTACATCAAGAGATCACAATTCATACGTTCAAAAACTGTGAATATGAAGGTATTTGTCTTATGAAATAACTAACCTTTGTGATAGTTAAAACTAATGAGGCTTAAAATCAAATCACCAGAATTTCCACAAAATTTAACTAAAGTCTGAAAGCAACTTCTCTGGCAGTAGGAAGTGATCATCGAATTCTCTCACTCCAAAGATGGCCATGATTGCCATATTTAGAAGGCACGGTGTACTGGGTGGGGTGTAAAGAATGGTGTAAAGTCTACCGGTGACACACTTCCGGTTTTACGCATGTCCGCTTCGATTGTTATACTGTAATAGGAAAATCCCGTTTACACGGATCCGGACAAATTTGTGCACGGACGAAGACTTGCACGGTTCCACCTTGTGTTCACACGGGACCGGTGGAACTGGACGAATTTTTTAACGGCTAAGCGTGCAAAAATGCAGATCAACTTTTTGACCGGCGCGGCCCGGTTCCACTATGCGTACCAGGAGCCCATCTGGAGCGTGCAATTTCCATACAGCGTCTGTGAAACGGCGTTTTCACAAGTAGGTTTATTTTTAGACTAGCCCTTCCCGCGAATTAGGTCAAAAAACAAAGGCAGTCCCGCTTCGGTGACCCTATGAGGTCATCGGGCTCCCGTGGGAGTCTCATTCACGGGAAATTCAATCTAAAAATAAATCGATGAAGGGGTAGTTTCTAAAGAAACTGTGGTGCTGCGTCGGTGGGGAAGTAGTATACAAAAATTTGGTTTATCAACGGAGTTGATAATGTAAATTGACCACCGTACAGAGATTCTAAAAGCTGACGTTTCGAGCGTTAGCCCTTCGTCAGAGCGAATCCAATGCAATTCCAATGGATTCGCTCTGACGAAGGGCTAACGCTCGAAACGTCAGCTTTTAGAATCTCTGTACAGTGGTCAATTTACATTATCAACTCCGTTGATAAACCAAATTTTTTAAAAATAAATCGGTCTGTGAAAACGCCGTTACACGAACACAGTAGAGTTGTAGGCTCCGGGTCACGGGTTCCTGGCGTACGGGTTCTAAATCATGCGATCCGTACAAGGTTTTGCAGAATCTCGTACCCAGAGTCCTCGGGCTTTTTGGTCAGCGGGTGAGCGCCCAGAAATGGTGGGTAGATTGTGTATGGGGACATAAAAGACTTTGGGATAATGGACTTTAACTTTTTTTTTTTTTTTTTTGATTGGTCGCTTAATAAACAATGGCAATCCGACAGGAAGTCGGTAAGAATTTGGAGGGAGATTCAAAATCTGAAACTAGTTTCAGTGCTGTTTGTTTTTTCTACTACAGAAATAGATAAATCACAAAAATAATAAAACGACGGAGTTTGAATTATGTCTAATACCACACGCGCGCACGGGAATTTTCCCACGCTGCTAAAAACTGATTACTGTTAGGTAGCGTTTACACGAACGCGGTTTCACATCGACACGGTTTCATGACTTCGAAACTGCGTCAAAATCGATGCGGAACACGGAACCGTGATGGTATATTAAGGCGAGCGCTGCACTACGTGCTAATTCACTATTTTGAATTGAACAATGCAAATTTCGCACCAAAATAGTAATTGTATTCAAATCGATGCGGTTTCGCTCTTTACACGACAGATGAAACCGCATCGTTTTGAAAACGCTCCACTTTTGGCACCGGTTCCAAATCGACACGGTTTCGATAACAGTTTCGATCGGTGTCGTGTGAACGGAAGGTGTAACCACAGGTAGCCCAAGCTTGATACACGATTTATAGAGTTTGTATAAAAAAATTTACTTTGAGCTTATAAATGCTAAAATAAGCTGTAAATGTAGAAATAAACTTCACTTACCTTTCCGTACAGTTGTCGTCGTCTTTTCTGTGCAATCGTCTTATCTGTCTTATCTGTCTTATGTTCCCTTTGTTAACTTCACAAATGTTTTATCACTTATGTTACATATTTTATTGCTTTTTAGAGTTCGTAACATTTTAAACTATTTCTTATAATTAACGATTTTGTACTGTTTGAAACATATTAATGTTTAGGTTATATATATTTTACTCGCACTTGAAAATGACCTCGGACAAACCTTCTATCGTTAGTTTTTATCTCAAAGAAAACATATGCAATTATTTTCTTTTCTTTGAAGAGATTTAAAACTGAACGCCCCCTTCAGACAAACCCCAAGATATTATGCAGGCCAATGGTTCCAGAAGAAGGGGATTCCCTTCGCACCTTGTTTCAATATCATCTGATTTGCGGCTTACCAGCAAGATTTTTAAAGGGCGTCGACGTTCGATCATTCCACGAGTCGGCTGCCAACAAGACGTATTCGATTACCTTGTCTGACCGCAAATTACAGTGTTTCCGTCTCTTCGTCTGATTGGCGCAAGACAAAGTCGAGGTAACACGTAATCAATTTCTGGCGAAAAGTCGAAGACCGGTACGAAGCCTCGTCAGTCGTTTACCATAAAACAAACGATTTTTCTCTTGTCTGTCTGAGACACACTAATGAGGAGTTGCTAAAATTTGCGAACGTTGACTGTGAAAAAAATTGTCACTCGCTATTTCTCAACCAAACAAGGATGGACATCACAAACTGCTTTGCATCCCATGCAGTTTTCAAAGAATTTTTGCGTAACAAAGAAGTTTCTTAACGCTGTTGTAGTAATTTGATTTGTTATTTTCTCATCACGACCAAAAAAATCAACGAATATCTCCTTGTGAAAAAAGTCGTCCTAATTTCGTATCTGTGCTGCTCTGCTATTCATGCAACTCTCTTTTCTTGTATGCAACGCATCGAATAAGGTAGTTAAAGTTGCCTTTGCTTTTGAATTATGCTGTTCCTAGTTAAGAAAGGAGACTCTCCTCCTATAACGTTATCTGCCTCGCAAACGTTTTGTCCCAGAGTCTTCGCATTTGCCGCCTTATCAACGGTGTGAATGCACCGCAAACAACCTTTTCCACCTTGATCCTGAGTGGTTTGAGAAATACCCTCCTGTCTCAGGAAGAATTCATTTATGGTCATTCATAAGAAAGTCATAACTGGCGGCAAAGCCATATCATATCATATCATATCATATCATCATATCATATATCTTTATTTACCCTCGGATTTTTAGAGTAGCTTGGTGTAGCTAATATCTCCGAGCATTTTACCCTCCCAACCATGATACACCACAGAAGACAGACCACAACACCGGGAACTACATGCCCTACTCTTTACGACAAGTGTGCGGGTTCTTTTACGTCCCACAGGATTATGAACATTGAAGGGTTGTGAGACGGGACCTCCGGCTTATCGTCCTTATCCGAGAAGACTAGAGAGTCTAACCATTTGCAGATGTAATTACAAAGGCAGCACTTTCTCCTCAGTTATTTTAAGACCCTGAGTGTTGGTCCGGCCGGAGTTGAACTCACGACCTCCCGCGTAACAACCCGG
>NC_090876.1:36967658-36972658 GCF_036669935.1 Montipora foliosa
TATTCCGTTTGGAATGCGAGTATTCGGTTCAGAGGAACGGGTATTCTGTACATTTCCCAGAAGAATGCACGCCACAAAAGAAGCGACTTATTAACACTGTTATAATCTCTATATGACTACAAGAAACAGTGGCTAATATAGAGAAGAGGGATCAATCAATTGTCGTATTGTTAATCTCTAAATCTGGTAGCATTTTCAAGTTTTGAAGTATATTCGAGTTCATCTGGTATGGGATTTGTATAACTTGAAATATGATTCGCTTTCAGCTTCTACAATTTTAATCCGAGACCGAATGAACTATTTTTGCTTTATTAATTTGTGCCAAGTTACAAAAAAAACAACAACCAGGAAATCACTTCCAGCGTCAGCCCCACAATGGAAATGAGTCATTTCCGACCACAATTGAATAATTGAGATCAAGGGATGCTTTCCTCGACAGATGGAGCTTAAAGGTTGGACAGCATTTGGTAGGTATTGATGTCAAGCGTCTTTACTGAAAAATCGGTATTTTCGGATTAAAGGCCAATTTATTTCCCAACTTTATTTTCGTCCTATATTGGTTGGATCAGACGAGAGACAGGGGCCCTGTCAAATGTATTGTGTCCTGAAAAGAGCAAACCACAACACTGGACAATCTGTTCTCTGCTCATTACAAACCCTCTGTGGTTCTTTAACGACCGAGTTTAGCACTTGTACTTTGCTAGGCAACGCAAAGATGGTCAACCATAAAATGGCACGGTTCGAACCTAAGACCTTCTGCACATGTTGGATGCTCTAACCCTTGAGCCAAAACTACTCCTGTAGAACCAGCCGCCGGGCGCTTATCTAAGTCACGGTTCTCGTTAGACAAAGAGACAAAGTGTCTGTTTTCATCCGACCGCTAGCATTCGTCCACTGTTACTGAGATCGTAGGTTTGGGTTTTGCCTGGGATTCCAATGTTTAGTCGTCCTTTTGCCCGTTGTCGGGAAAATTACGGCTCATCATCAACTTGCTCATGGGCGCACAACTAAGAGGATTATTAAATAGGTTCTTATGTATGAATACAGTTGTATTATCAACAAGTGGTGTGTGAGGGAATGGCCGTGATGCCCTATCGTCCTTTCCGAGAATACTAAATATGCTACCAAATGCAAAAGCATGAATTCCCCGGTATGAATATTTACAAAGCTTTGCTCTAAATTTTGCTGCTGTCCTTTACTTTTTGCATTTCATTTCCGTGAGAATCCCTAGGTTCAGCTTTGTTCCAAGCGAGAATCATGGTCTGAATGGTCTGAATGTGGGTACTGTGTTTTTAACAAATTTCTAGTTTCTAAAGAAACTGTGGTACTGCATCGGTGGGAGAGTGAAACATGAAAATTTGGTTTTATCAAACGGGTAGATAAAGGTCGAATTACCGCTGTGAAAGATTTGGAAAACTGACGCAAGTTCGAGCGTTAGCCCTTCGTCAGGTCAGAGCTATCAATTTCGGTTTAGCCATTCCTCCATGATATTTAACTAATTTTAGTCATTAGTTTCAGTACAAGAACAATGAAATGGAAGGTACTGAGGAAGATTATTCCCGTTTTAGCCATGGGCTCTCAAATGATAGATGCGCTGGATTGGGACTTGTTGGAGCATCGAAGATTTGTCAACCAAATGTGTGTGTTTTATAAGATCTACAAAGGGCATGTTGCTATCTCTCTACCAGCTAAGAAGTTTCGAAATACGAGAGCTTCGCGCCATTGCAACTATGCACCTTTTCAACAATTTGGTACATCAAATGATACGTATAAATTTTCTCTTTATCCTAGTGCCATAAGGACTTGGAGCAGTTTGCCTATATCTGTAATTCCTGAATCACTCGGCAGTGAATTTAAAGCCATTATCGCATCAATGTAGACGTTCTTTATTGTATTTATCATTATTTTGTTTATGCTTAACTTTATTATTATAACTCCCAGTATAGTTTACCGATTAAAGATTAAAGATCATTTTTTTCTTATTCAAGTTTAAGTTTCAAGTTTATTCAAGTTTATTGTAGAATCTCATTATATAATACATTTTTCAATCTGCACTTCTCGCAGGTAGCAATAGCTAGTCGAGGCGAGCAGTGATTAGATGTATATACAAGAGAGAAAAAGTAGAGAAAGCTACGGTAATCAATTGTGTTTTACAAACGAACAGGTATACGAATACCTAGTGTACAGAGTATACAGTCAACTAAAATAAGAAAATATCATCTAAAATCAAACCAATACAAAGTGTAAATATGAAAAGCCAAAGTACTAATATATTTTTGTTATTAAGACAGATAAATCAATATAGTCATTTTCCTCTGAAAGTCTTTGGAGTAGGATATTGTGGATTTTAATTTTAAAGGAGCTTATCATTGTATCATAGAGACTATTGCTCTTCGGCCATCGAAGTTTAATAAGAAAAATAAAACACAAGGCGGTAATAAACGATGTGAAGCAATGCATTTTAACAGTGCATGTTGCAGCATACGAAACGTCAAGTCAAATTTAAAACGCATTTCTTTACAATGTTTATTACCCCCTCGTGTGTCATTTTGCATTTAATTCATTGCTGTTATTATTTCATTGTCTTATGTTCCCTTTGTTAACTTCACAAATGTTTTATCACTTATGTTACATACTTTATTGCTTTTTAGAGTTCGTAACATTTTAAACTACTTTGAACTGTTAGAAACATATTAATGCTTACACGGTTTATATATTTTACTCGCACTTGAAAATGACCTCGGACAGACCTTCTATCGTCAGTTTTTATCTCAAAGAAAGCATATGCCATTATTTTTTTTTCTTTGAAGAGATTTAAAACTGAACGCCCCCTTCAGACAGACCCCAAGATATTATGCAGGCCAATGGTTCCAGATGAAGGGGATTCCCTTCGCACCTTGTTTCAGTATCATCTGATTTGCGGCTTACCAACAAGATATTTGAAAAGGGCGTCAACGTTCGATCATTCCACGAGTCGGCTGCCAACAAGACGTATTCGATTACCTTGTCTGACCGCAAATTACAGTGTTTCCGTCTCTTCGTCTGATTGGCGCAAGACAAAGTCGAGGTAACATGTAATCAATTTCTGGCGGGAAAGAATGGCGAAGTCGAAGACCGGTACGAAGCCTCGTCAGTCGTTTACCATAAAACAAACGATTTTTCTCTCGTCTGTCTGAGACACACTAATGAGGAGTTGCTAAAATTTGCGAACGTTGACTGTGAAAAAAATTGTCACTCGCTATTTCTGAACCAAACAAGGATGGACATCACAAACTGCTTTGCATCCCATGCAGTTTTCAAAGAATTTTTGCGTAACAAAGAAGTTTCTTAACGCTGTTGTAGTAATTTGATTTGTTATTTTCCCATCACGACCAAAAAGATCAACGAATATCTCCGTGTGAAAAAAGTCGTCCTAATTTCGTTTCTCTGCTGCTCTGCTATTCATGGCAACTTTCTCTTCTTGTATGCAACGCATCAGTCGTATAAGGCAGTTAAAGTTGCTTTCACTTTCGAATTATGCCGTTCCTAGTTAAGAAAGGAGGCTCTCCTCTTATAACGTTATCTGCCTCGCGAACGTTTTGTCCCAGAATCTTCGCATCTGCCGCCTTATCAACGGTGTGAATACACCGCAAACAACCTTTGCCATCTTGATCCTAAGTGGTTGGAGAGATACCCTCCCGTCTCAGGGAGAATTCATTTATGGTCATTCATAAAAAAGTCACAAGGCGGCAAAGCCATAAAAATGAGGGGTTCTTTCTTGTGTTTCAAACCCCTTGAATAACCTCTGCACAATTTCATTTTTTCTCCCAACACTTGCTCCATGTGCGATATCGTTCAATTGTTGTCAGGGTTAAACGAGCGTTCGTCAAAAGCACTGTTAAAACTGAGAAATAATAAAAGCAGTAAAACTCAGATAGTAGTCCTCGTTCATGGTATACAGCCCGCGAAAGTCATGACGACAATTTGTAAGCAGCTTCATGGAAAAGGAGAAAAAGGAGGTCTAAGTTTAAAAATAGCGATTTGCGCACAAAACAATTGAAACTAGTTTTAAATGTGTTTAATTTATTTCGTTTGGAATGCTGTTATTCGGTTCAGAGGAACGGGTATTCTGTATATTTCCCAGAAGAATGCACACCACAAAAGAAGCGACTTATTAACACTGTTATAATCTCTATATGACGACAAGAAACAGTGGCTAATATAGAGAAGAGGGATCAATCAATTGTCGTATTGTTAATCTCTAAATCTGGCAGCATTTTCAAATGTATATTCGAGTTCATCTGGTATGGGATTTGTATAACTTGAAATATGATTCGCTTTCAGCTTGTACAATTTTAATCCGAGACCGAATGAACTATTTTTGCTTTATTGAATTTGTGTCAAGTTACAAAAAAAAAAACAACCAGGAAATCACTTCGAGCGTCAGCCCCACAATGGAAATGAGTCATTTCCGACCACAATTGAATAATTGAGATCAAGGGATGCTTTCCTCGACAGATGGAGCTTAAAGATTGGACAGCATTTGGTAGGTATTGATGTCAAGCGTCTTTACTGAAAAATCGGTATTTTCGGATTAAAGGCCAATTTATTTCCCAACTTTATTTTCGTCCTATATTGGTTGGATCAGACGAGAGTCAGGGACCCTGTCAAATGTATTGTGTCCTGAAAAGAGCAAACCACAACACTGGACAATCTGTTCTCTGCTCATTACAAACCCTCTGTGGTTCTTTAACGACCGAGTTTAGCACTTGTACTTTGCTAGGCAACGCAAAGATGGTCAACCATAAAATGGCACGGTTCGAACCTAAGACCTTCTTCACATGTTGGATGCTCTAACCCTTGAGCCAAAACTACCCCTGTAGAACCAGCCGCTGGGCGCTTATCTAAGTCACGGTTCTCGTTAGACAAAGAGACAAAGTGTCTGTTTTCATCCGACCGCTAGCATTCGTCCACTGTTACTGAGATCGTAGGTTTGGGTTTTGCCTGGGATTCCAATGTTT
>NC_090876.1:36980158-37005158 GCF_036669935.1 Montipora foliosa
CTAAGGGACGCCATTTTGTGATAGGTCCAAAGATTGTGGCGCGTTGCAACTGGAAAACTGTAAAATTTCTGCAAAACTCTTCAGTATAGTGGGAATTTGTATGAAAAATTTGTTAGGGACTGTTTTTTATCCTCGAAATTTTGTAAAACATTCCGAGACTACCGTAAATTCGGAAAAACTATTAACGCTTTACTGTCTTTCCTTTAAACACAACAGCGGCCATTCAATGGGTTATGTTGCCAATAACAGTTGATTTTTTATTCGATGGGCGTAACACACGATTCAAGAATACAACGATTGGAACATATGTAGAAGAAACATCTTCGTAGCCCCGTACTTGTAGAAAACGTCTTCTATAGATTGAATAGACGAGAAACTTGTCTGATTCCCGAAATGCGAACAAAGGCACGAACCAATGTTCTAGCGATATGAATAATTACTAGCAATGACATAAGATGGCGGATGTACTGTAGGTAAAAAATCGAAAAAGGCCATTTCATTTTAGCTCACGAGCATCAATTTGCGCGGAAATGTAGGTTTATCTTACGCCAACGGAGCAACGGCTCTGTGAACGGCACGAAGATGAGCTTGCTTGGGAAGTTCTTCATCCTTTTACCGGTTGAAACATCTGCGTTCTTGACGATTTTGTATTATTTATGAATGTTCATTTGTTGTTCTATCTTAGTTTCCCCATGGAATGGGCCATGGATAAGATATCCACAATCTTTCGATATGATTTCAATGTTAGAGGAAGTTGTTTAAAGAGTCCAGTTTTGCTTGCAATACTACACTTGTTTAATTTTGATCTTTATGGCTTCCTTGGCTTCCATTCTTTTGCTCTGTAGTATAAACGATCACTGATGCAAAACTATCTCGACCTTGGGAGGAAATCAATTAACCAAACCGTCGAATTCATTGAAGTTTTTTTTTGCTGCAAAAAAATCGATCCACCAGACAACGCCTAGGAAATTTTAGTCTCCAGAGGTGCAACGAATCTTCCTTGGTTTCAAAATGAGTTTTGCAATCTTGTTTTTCGTATATTTTTCTCTTGTGCTAATAAAGCCCATGTTTATACTGTATTTCACAGGAAGATCCAAGCGAGGCCCTGGAAGACCTAGAATCGCGGACTCAATCGTAAGTAACATAGCATCTCCCTCTTATTAGTGAAAACGTCTTTAAAAACTGTTCTTGCTGTCCGTATCTTGGAGTCTTTCGTATCTCTTTATTTCGTTATCCGTCATAATGGGTCTTTTGTTTTACTTCCTTGGTGAATTTTGTGGCGCTAGATTTTTAACTGTGAAGTATTGGAAGTCGACCTATTCCTTTTTTGACCTTGATATTTTTGTAGAAGCATTTTGGTTAAAACAAAGAATGAAATTCTAAATTCCTTGAATTGATTATGTTTTAAATAACTCAAAGTTTTTATTAAACGTTAGCCAGGAATGCTATCTTGTACTTGAGAGAGACTTTCATCCACCTGCACTTAAAAAGCTGGGCTTGTGAACGTTCTTGTTTTGGATCTCTTAGGATAGTATTTAATGACATCTTTTCAACTGACACTTAGCAACGCTACTCGATCAGCAGACCATGTATTACGAAGTTTTGGCAGAATTCTTTTGCGTCTGCAGCTGGTTACAAGTTCTTTGAAGAAAACAGAAACATGTGAAGCTGTAACTGAATTGCATTGTCAAGTTACCTTGATGTTTGTTGTCTACATTGTACATCCTTAATACCTTATTAGGTTTATTGGCCTTGTCATAACACATCTATTCCAATTCAGCCCTGGACTATAACGATAATTACTAAATCCTTCCTCTCTTGTTGAGCAATGTTGATATAATCTGCAAATTTCCTTTCCCAACTGAGAAAGCAACTGGAAGGTTCCTTTGACTGAA
The DNA here is from genome assembly GCF_036669935.1 of Montipora foliosa. Lineage (NCBI taxonomy): Eukaryota > Metazoa > Cnidaria > Anthozoa > Scleractinia > Acroporidae > Montipora > Montipora foliosa. The sequence continues at coordinate 36,982,054 of NC_090876.1, forward strand.
AGTTGGACACTTTTTCAGTGTTTAGGCCAGTAGTTTATTGTACAGAAGTACTCAGCAACTTGAGAATGTAAGGTGTTTAGGAAGTAGTTCACAAAATCCCATTTCCTTTGTGCCTGGTGAGAGAAGTTATTGTTTTACCCCCAAAAAATATGTGGGAGAATGAAACACAAACATGTAGAAAGAAACCTTTGTTTACTTTCATTTACTCTCTCTGTTGATTTTTGAACTTTGAAACAAATGCTTCAAGAGCATTTACATTGTAGCAAACTTTATTGTGGGAAATAAATCATTATTAAATCTGTTTCCCACTTGAAATTGTTTATACAAACAGAGTGTTTATTGTTCACATATCCACTTTTAATTATATGGCTTTTCGTTTTATTTCTGAAGTTTTTGAAGCTCACAAAAATTTTCTGCAGATGATAATCTTTGCCATAATGAGTTTTAAATGAAGAATCTTAACAAGGTTCAAACTATAAATTTTAGTATTTCAGTGCAATGTGTACTGCTTTTAAGTGTATCCATTTCAAATTCATTTGCTCAGTTTATATATTTGATCAGGTAATTAGTTTTTCTTTTGTCTAGCCTTTTCTTTTTTCAGTGTTACTTGTCTCTTTAAAGCAGACAAAAGAACAACAGATTCAGTGGTAATTATTATTGCCGCATGTTTGTCAGATGTTGTGTGAAAACATTTTGTTTTCACTTCATCATTTTAGCTGTAACCTGAAAAATCCAGAAGCCAAATTGATTATATTACTTAACATTACTTATAATTTTGTTTGGACTTGGTCATTTCAGCTATTAACTATTAAAGTCACCAGGTCAAAAGAATCTTATCATTAATCTTGTGAAAGTTAATGTGGTGTCTGAGGATCTGTTTTCGTACTTTCTTGTAGCTTGTTTTTTTTTCTGTTTACAATCAGAAGTAAATTTAGAAAACCTGTTTCAAACATGTAACACCACATTGAAAGTTCATCTTGTAATATTATTATTTTCTTTCAGCAACATTCTCAACTTTTATCATCTTGTAATATTATTGTGATGTAATTCTGTTAATTGATCTCAAGTGGTCTATTTTTGTTTTTGGGTAATTTGCATGGAGCAAACTTGATCAGGGTTTGAAATTAACAAAAAAATCCAGTTGCAATTTTGCAACAGGACTTAAAAATTTAGTTACAAAATTGTCACGCTGCATTCTGTTGTCAGCGGTTTAGTAAAACAATATGAGCACGCAATACTTTTGTGTAAAGAAACCACCGAAAATGGCAAATGATCGAAGGAATGGAATTGTGCACATAACATCACAGCTAAATTATGTTACAATTACCCTATCTTCAGATTGAAAGAAAATTCATCGCGGGAGAAAATAATTTTGTCATTTCTTTATTTATTTTACCAAGGTGAAAACAAGTCGCAAATTTGCGACTTCTCCAGAAATTTTAGATGCAAAGGGACTTCACTGATGGCTGGCAAAACCTGACAAACCAGCCATGAGCCCACTCCCCTGAGAAGACAGATACCTGTCACACTGATAAACGATGGAAAGTAGAAGAGGGAAACTGCTACTTATCCATACAAAATGCTCCTTCTTCCCATCGCATCAATGAATAAGTTGTACAGTACAAAGCACGAGGAAACAAACGCATGCGCTAGTACTCTTGTGAAAAATCTCTTCAAAAGCTCAATCATTTTTCTTTCATTTTTCATCCCTGACAGCACTCGTTGAGTCCATATCCAACCTCCCCCTTGATGCCAGATTCAGAAGAGACCTTCTTGATGAGTATAAGAGAAGAGGGCCGTTCCACAAGGGTACGCAACAGACCAAAGCCTCAACAAACGAAGAAGACCAGGCTTAATGCCCATAGGTAAATGTTTATGCTAGAGTTATAATTTTAATCATTTTACTTAACAATATAATAATTATTGTTCAACGAACGAAATGATATATGAAATGACTCACATATTAAACTGCAGATATCAAATCAGGTAAGGCTATGATCCTCGCAGTTATGAATGCAATTTAAGCAATTGCGTAGAAAAGCCTGAAAAATTCAGGACTTCCTCATTTTAATGAAGTTGTTACAGGTGTTGCTAGTTGTTAGTCATTAAATTTCCCTCCTAAATAGTTTTACACAGTGTCTGTTTAATACCAGATGATCTTACTTGACATCTGGGAGCCTTGTAGGGGCAAGAGTGTTCACACCTTTGTCCACTGAAAAGTATGCCCCTTCTAAGCTTTTTTCTCCTTGTTAATTGGAGTGATCCTCACTGATTTTGGTTTGCCTAAAGCCAGATAATTTTTACTTGCCTATGGGGAATCCCTTACAGGTTAAACCATCCCAGAATTCTTTTTGTGGTATCAGTAATGGTAATGCTACTATTAATAATGATAATAATACTAACAGCAACAACAGTAATAACGAATGAAACAAAATCAAAATTCTCTTACATTACGTAATTTGGAACTTAAAATTTTGTGCTGCATTAAAACGTGGCACCTTTACTTACAAAGTAAGATATAAAGCATTAACATTGAACAGTGGACCTGTCTTAAGGAGGCTTGAAAGGGTCTTTAGCTGCGCGAGCGTGTGTAACCTGCACATGTCAAAAGTAGTGCTCACAACACACAGGAAGTGAAAAGACTGCGTAAAATCGTGCGAGCCGAAATAAAACCTGCAGAAAAAATTTCTTTCTTTAGAAATTTTGCTCGGTGACCTATCTTGTACATATCATGTAGTTCCAGAAAATATCCATACCCACCCCCCCGCCCCCCACTGAAGGGATTTTACCTATTAGCTCCCCTCCCGTTTGGATTTTCCAAAATCGGCTCACAAAATGGACCCCCTCTCCTGGAAATTCCATTTTTGTCACACGCCCCCCGGAAATATGCCGACATTGTAGCGGGACAAGTTGCACAAAATATTTCACAGTATAACATACCCTGCAACGGCCAAAATCCTTGCAAGACAAGTTGCAAGAGCCGTTGCTGAAAGTAGAATTAAGTTCTACTTTTCGTGCAACTCGTCTCGCAACGATTTTGCAGGGTATGTTACACTGTGAAATGTTTCATGCAACTTGTCCTACCACAATGCCGCCAAAGCATTGCGAAACAAGTTGCACAAAACAGCAGTTACTAAAAAAGTTCATTTCCAAGACTGTTGTGAGAGAAATGCTGAAAAAGAAACGCTTTACACTGCACCAGTTTAAAGCACAAAGCTGTAAATGACTAACGAAGTGAAACCTTTTGCTGTAAACCCTTTCTTCTCTGTAATTTTGGAAGATAACTGCGACTGCCTTTAAGAAGAGTATACAGTGTAAAGAATGTGTTTTTGATTTTTGTAGCCATACGTATTAAATTCAATTTTCTTTGCGACAATTGGCGTCCCGTCGACTGGCAATGAAAATTTGACATGTCGCCGATTTCTAAATTTGCATAATTTCACTTTGCCGGCATTTATTTCTGATGGCGTTAGCCTGTGGGAAACCGCCTTGTACCGCATCTTCTCTGAAAACCTGCTTGAACCTTGAACCTTTAATTTTTCAAAGTTTTGTAGAAAATGACGTTGCAAGCACCATGCAACATTTCAGCCTCACACACTACATGGAACGTAAAAAAAAACTTGTGTGAATGGATTTGTGTTACTTGCTATCATTCAGGATTTTCCGTAAATTACATTTACTTGGGTTTATTGTAAATGCTATGATTTCTCTGATTCAAAATGGGTGTCGAACGAATTTTTTTCCTTTGTCTTCGGCTTTTGTGCAAAAAATATTGAAGCAGCAAGTCGTTTATTTGTCTAATTTCTGCTGATTTACATCGCACGCGGCTCACTTAATCAATCTCAATCTTGCCAGGCGAATTGAATTATAACTACTCATCGTCCAAAGGTCTTTGTAAATTTTCTGAAACACTGAAGGAACAAGAACAGATTTAGAGCATGGCCACGCGAAAGTTCTTTGTGGTGACAATCAGTTAGCTGCAATGATTACTTGATGTCAGAAGGGTTATTGAAAGAGAAGTGCTATTTAATTTAATTGAGACCACATTGTGCTCTTGTTTATTATGAAGTCAGCAGAAGGTAATTACGCTGCTTTTTTTGCCGTTTGCATGAGTGAGAGGCAAAATGTCAAGGGGCTTTTTGATCTAAAAGGATGAGATTTGAATCATTTTTGAATGCAAATGTAACTGATTTATTTGCTTTACAACAGTTCTTGAACTCCCATATGGTACATAACAGGAGCACATACGTTCTTTTTCCAAACATGTTCCTCTTCGTCTGAAATCTTGGCGTTCCTTTTGCGTTCCCGTAGTGTTCCCTTTGGTGTTCAATTGGTGTTCCACAAACGCGTTCCCTGTTGGGTTACTTTTGTCTGATACTGTAGCACTATTAAACTCTGTGAACTGCTTGTTTTAGATATGTCGGTTGTGGCTTTTTGTAACAACTTTTTTTTCTCAAGTCACCCCTTATTAATAATTATTCTTCTGTTATATTCTTTTTTTTTACAGTAAGCTGAAATCTCCCATCAAATCCTCGCCCATTGGTTCCTGCACTGAGCGCAACCGTGACAAACATGACTACAACACAAAACATGGGAACATGATGGTAATTAATAAAGTAGTAGTTTTGTTCTTGTTGTAAGGATTATTAATGTGATTGGGTACTAAATGCCATTTGTGGGATCAGGAAATCAGGAAGAATTTTTTTATAATTATTTTGTTAATTAGATGATGAAATGAGTAACACATGTTACAGGAAAATTTGATAGTGTTTTCAATGTTAAACCTTCTTGATAATCTGCTTTTGAAAGTATGGGAACATTTAATAGATTCTTTGCAAGTTTGATTATTAACTTAGGCTAATATCCAAGGAAGAATGTTGTTTATACTTGTTATAGCTTTCTGAAAAATAATGTGCCATATTAATTTTGCTGACTAAAGTTGAAACTAACAACTAACTGTTAACTTTTGAGTGCATTAGGTGATTCTAGCTACATTTGACTCTAGCATCCATCAACTGCAAATTGACAAGTTTATGAGTTGAGACAAAATGACATAAGATAAGTACAGCGTAGGATCCACCAGAAGTAAAGAAATAATTACATTTCTAAGAGAAAAAAAGGTTGGTAGCAATATGACTAGACAGACAATGTGAGAAAAAATATGATACCCCAAATGCAAGGTAAAAGCATGTTTGAATCCTGGTGACTTCTTTCTAATTGAAATAATTAGTCATAGGTTTTTCTTTTAAATATCCTTGACTGTTCCTTTCATTAGGTGTGACTGAAAATTTGTATTTTGGGGAGTGCGGCAGTAAAAAAACGAACCTTGAGAGATAAATTTTGTATGGATAGAAGGAGCAATTTTTCAAAAATCAGATTTGGGTTTCTATAATGCCTCTATAATTTGTTATTTTTGACAGGAGATGCCATCTTACTCTGTGCAAGCTCTGGATGGGTTAGGGCAGCCACTGTACGATAACCTGTCATCTGATGGTTTGGGCTTCGCCGACAGAACAACACGAACCGAGGATCTTGAGTTGTAAGGAAAAACTCATTACTTAGCACGTAACGATAATGTATTATTGATGGCAAAAGCACAGGACCTTGAGGTGTGTAGCTTGCAACTCTTGTCTTGTTGCGAGTTGTATATATCACATTCTTTCTAAGATGTTGCTGCAAAGAACTTCTTGCAGTCCGGATTTCTTAAGGGAAAGAATCTAAACCCTAACTCTAAACCCTAACATTCTCGATCGGTGTTGTGTAAACAGAAGATGTAACCACATCAAAATCAATGCGGTTCCGTTACAAATGATACCGCGTTCGGGTAAACGCTGCCTAAGTGAAGTTTGTAATCTGACCCAAAAGCATGAATTGTGGGCGCATTTGGGGCGAATTTCAAACCTTGAACTGCGATGTTAAAAAGAAAAAAAAGGGTTTCCTTAATGTTATTTCTTTGCAGTCCATTTTGCCAGAGATGCTATCTTGTGATTAGCAGTTAAAATTAAATTGATGTTTACACAGGGGGAGTTTGAGAATGGTAATTGGGTACATTGTGGGAAGGCAAGTGCATCCACTGCTACATGTATGCTAACCAGGCTTCCTTTTAAGTTCGTTTTGGGGAGAAGATGGTCTGACATTTATTGTTATGATGAAAGGTCCATTTAGGGAAAACTTGTCCTTTTGAAGTACTAATTTTCTTTCTGTGTGCAGGGCAAAGAGCAAAGTTTGTTCATTCTGCAATTGTGGTGTGGAGATGCGAATGTTTCATGGGGAACTCCAGAGATACGCACCAACACCTGGATACAATCCCAGCAAAAAGGACCAAACAAACAGTGGCTGTGATCCCTTCAGAGACAGGCTAGATATCGATCCATTGGACACTGGTCAGTATGTTGACGATCCTCCTGAACCTCAGCCAGTTATAACACGGCGAGGGCCTGGCAGACCGCCTGGTCGTGGAAGAAGGAAAGGAATTGTAGTGGTGGGCTTACCTCTGAGATCTGGTAACCAGGAATTGACAGTTGACAAAACGACGTTTGGGACCACAAGGGAGAAAGATCTTGGCGACGTGTTTGATGAAGACGGCTTTACATGGGCTCACCACTGTTGTGCATCATGGTCTGAAGGAGTCAGTCAGACAGATTCTTACGATTTAATAAATGTTGACCAGGCTGTTGTCAAGGCGTTATCAGAGGTGAGTGGTGTGGTAGCTGACATACGTAAAAATTCTGACACATGTCAACTTTGAACCAACATATAAACTGAAAATTGTAGATCTCAACCATACAGTCCCACTCCAAAGTTACCAAGATGCAAATTGTTTTTAAGCTATTCGAAGTGGGTAGGGTGATGACACTGATTAATCAAAAGATACTATACAAGTTAGCTAGAGTGTGTATTTACATGTACAGTTGGGAGCTGTGAGGGATCAAATGTGAAGTTTGCCAGGTATGCTGCATTCTGTATCTAAACTTCAAAATTGTGATAACTGTAACACAGAATGTTAACTTGGGTAATGTTTAAACTATACTGAGTTTTTTAAGGGGAAAATACTCTTCCCGTTGTCTACAAATTCATGAAATATTAATGTATTTTAAAATGCAAAAAAATTGATCTCTGCAAGGAGTTATCTGGTTTTAGCTTTATTTGTAGAAACTTAGGGGGCTTTCTTTTTGTCAGAACTGGCCGGCCAGACCTGTCAGTTAGCAAAGAAAATGCAACAATTTAAAGGAACACCTCCGTGATGATCAAATTCGTCTGGAGGAATAGATACACATCTATCCTTGAACTGCGTTAACTTGAATGCATTGTAGAGATAGTCTTCCAAAATGCGGGATCTGGCTGGTCAGTTCTGTCAAAATGGAAAGTGTCCTTAGTTTGGTTTCAAATTTGGAAAAATTGTAACAACACCCTCTTTGAATCTTTTAAGTGGTTTGAGGAGAAAATTTAGGACCACAGCTTTCCAGGAAAACTGTCTTTGGCCCATTTTTTAAATGGTTTGTTTGATTTTCAAATGGGTCATCTCAGACAATAAATTGATTTTTTTTTGCAGCGATGTAATCACTGTAACAGATTTGGTGCAAGTGTGGTTTGTCAGATTCCTGGGTGTGGGAAGACCTACCATTATCCCTGCGCAGCCAGCAGTGGCTCCTTTCAGGTTTGTATTGAGAAGAAATGTAAATTTCGAGTGCTAAATGTTTAAAGGAAAGAGAGAGTCACTAAAGACAATTAAAAAGTAACCTTAAAAATTACATCTTGGGTGTGTATAGGAAAATAAATTTCTAATTTCTAAAGAAACTGTGGTGCTGCGTCGTTGGGAGATTGAAACAGGAAAAATTGGTTTTATCGAACCTGTTGATAAAAGTCGAATTACCACCATGAATGATTTGGAAAGCTGACGTTTTGAGTGTTAGCCCTTCATCAGATTTGCTCGGTCGAAGGGCTAACACTCGAATTGCCAGCTTTCCAAATCGTTCATGGTGGTAATTTGACCTTTATCAACATGTTTGATGAAACCAAATTTTCCTGTGTATAGGAAAAGTTGTGTTCCCCCAGTATAAGAAAAGGTCTCAGCCATCAAAGTGGATATTGTTTCTGGAGTGTGGAAGTTGCGCGTACACCTTGTATTTGGACTTGACTTTAGGTTTGGTAGTGCAACTGTTGTTCCCAAATCACTTTTAGTATACCAGCAACCAGAGTTTATAAATAAACCAAAAGGAAAGTGGACATTGTATGAAGTTGATATTTGTTATTTATTAATTGCATTCAAATGAATATTCATTTATTGCAGGACATTAAATCCATGACTATGTTGTGCCCGGATCACTTGGAAGATGCAGGACATCTTGGTAAGTGAGCTTAAGATTAGGATTTATCAGTTCTGTCAGGAGTGAAGAAATACTGTAGCTCAGATCTCTGTATGGACAAACATTGCTGATTAAAGAGTAATGCATTTCATAGAATATAATCAAACTTGAAGTTCTTTAGCTAGATCCATGTACAAGTCCTTTTGCACTCACCCTGGCCTGGGAGAAGTTGTCAAGCAATATTCTTGTATCCAAAGAGCGTCATTGTGTCCTGGGACGCACTTGTTTTTCTTTGCATGCGCAGAATATAGAACAAAGGGTCCAATTGGATGCAGAAAAAAATCAAATGTTTATGCAAATTACAAATGCCAGGAAAAACATTCCACAACGAAATTGAACTTTCCCATTTCTCAGATTTCAAGGTAAGCTTTTACTTTCGGATTTTGTAGTCGAATAATTTTATGTTGTCAGCAATCATGTCCAGCTTGAAGAGTAAGTTCTTGTGTTTGAATTCCCACGTGTTGTGTGATGTTATATCTGTCAGTGAGCTGTTTTTTAGGCGAAACAATCGGCGACACTTTCGATCTGCTAATGATAACTTAACATTTCAGTCGCAGTTTCGAGCATTGGTTTGTTTATTGTGAGTGAAATGACAGAGAACCCAACAGCGAAGTATGTTAAATCTTTGTTTTGTGCAACGCTGTTGATATTAATTCCGGGTGCGCATGTGTCATCGTCTCGGTTCTTGTTTTGCATGTGACTTGTCTCTTTTGCAAATTATGCAAACATGTATTCATTGGCTTGATCATTAACATTTGCCATGGCAAAGTGTTAAAATAAATTTGGTTTTATCAACGGAGTTGATAATGTAAATTGACCACCGTACAGATATTCTAAAAGCTGATGTTTCGAGTGTTAGCCCTTTGTCAGAGCAAATCAAGGAATTGTGGGTTGTGTGTAGTTTTTATAGTGGAGCAGGAGCTACGCTATTGGTGGTAACATGGCAACGTGACAAATAGGAATACATTAGTTAAGTGAAAAGCGTTTGTTAATACTGTGGGGATTAAATGTGTTGATTTGGAAGATGGATTTTTGTTCCAGATTCTTTTGGCTTTCCGTCGTACCTTGATGTAGGGAGAGGCTGCAGATAGCCATGTGTTTTTTTGGAGTATCACATGTACCTCTGCAATGTAATTTATTGCATAACCTGTACGTTATGCAATAAATTATACATTGGCGAGACAGGTCGACGACTTGGTGACCGATTCCGCGAACACCTTCGCGATGTTGAGAAGAATGACAAGGATGCGTCTAAGCTAGTCGCTCTTCATTTTAATCTCCCTAAGAACTCCAAAAAACACATGGCTATTGGCCTTTCCCTACATCAAGGTACGTTGGAAAGCCACAAGAATCTGGACCAAAAATTCATGTTCCAAATTGGCACCCTTAATCCCCACGGTATTAACGAACGCTTTTCGTTTAACTAATGTATTCCTATTTTTTACCTTGCCATGTTACCACCAATAGTGTAGCTCGTACTCCACTTCTAAAACTACACACAACCCACAATTCCTCGATTTGCTCTGATGAAGAGTTAACGCTCGAAATGTCAGCTTTTAGAATCTTTGTACGGTGGTCAATTTCTCTGTTGATAAAATCAAATTTTTGTATACTACTTCCCCACCGACGCAGCACCACGGTTTCTTTACAAACTACCCCCTTCATTCATTTGTTAAAATAAATAATGCTCTTTTACGGAAATTTGAGATTCAGTTCAGATCTAGATCATTTGTCAACTGGAGACAACATATTGTACAGCATACGGATTCCTCAAGATGTTTTCAGATGTGATCGATGGAGCTTCCACAGCTTATACATCTCAATTTTGATAGATGAATCGATGGGCATAACACTTTCAAAGAAATTGATCATTTTATTTAAGTGCATTTTCGCATCTAGAAATCTGAAACTGTCCTGCAGCAGCAATTAAGAGGCAGTAGATCAAATATTAAATATTCTTGTTGAATATTAATTAGCTGGACCCCCAAATTTTTCAAGAAGGGGTCCAGAGTACCCCTAAATTTGAAAACCTGGATACAGCTCTGCTTAGACGACTTACCAAACCGACAAACACCCATACAATCAATTGAAGAGTTCAAAAGATAGCAATAAATAAATAATTAATGAACTGAGGCCAGTAACAGAATCCTCTGGACAAGCCTTTCATGAAGTTTGCTTGCTCACTTGGCAAGTTCAAAGTTTAGTTTTTTTCTTGGTTAAACGTTGTGACTTTTGGTTTTAAACACACTCTTGAAACCCTTTTTGCATCTTTCAAGGGAAATTGAAAGTTCTTTCCATATTTCAAAAAGGTTTGTTTGGGGTGGTTTGGGCAGGACTGGTGGGATGCAGGATTTGGCTTGTCCCAGCTTCTGTGGAATGGTTGTGTGAGGGTAATGCGCTAGAGTGTTAACAGCATTTCCCTGGCTTCAACTACAGGAGTTAATAGCTTTTTTTCAAAATTGTGTCCTGTTTCTTTCTTCTTTCAGCTGGAAGTGAAGCCGAATGTGTCCTCTGTGGGGAAACTAAGGACTTTGCTGCCCAAATTTTCTGCACAAGCTGTGGCCGTCATTATCATGGCCGTTGCTTAGAGCCTGCAGTTGATTTAACATCAGTTATAAGGATGGGATGGCAATGTCCAGATTGTAAAGTTTGTCAAGGTTGCAGGTTTGTAATGAAATTTCACTGCCATACATGTACATGTACATGTAGTTAATGCATTTAGCTTAACCTGGCTTAGTACAAACTACAGTACCAGTCAAAGGTAAGTTGACAGTCTTGACTTGAAACTCAATCCATGATGCTCAATGTTTTTGAGAATCGAGGGTCGAGTTTCAAGGCAGCATGCACATTGAAAATCATCAAGGCAGCATGCACATTTAGAATCATCTTCGGTAAACAGGGAGCAGTGGCAGAAGTTTTCAAACAGACTTACCAAATGTAAACAAACTTGAACTTAAATTCAAGTTGGAAAGTTACACAGAGAGTACTGTGCGACACAAAAAGTTTCGTCTCTTCTCTGTGAAGACATGCCCGCAAAATTTAGTATGGTATTCTCTACAAGCAGAGATTACAGTCACATTTGTGCCCCATATTTGGCAGAAACACATGATACATTATTATGCAAGTCAAATTTATTTATCTCCATTCTCCCGTGGAAAATTGCTTTGACACTGTAATCATGCAGCTTGGGGTTTTTAGTCGTGAGTTTTAAAAAAAGACTCTTCGCCTGAATGTAGGGATTTTAAACAACTGAAATGTCACACTTCTAATTATTGCAGCAAAATGAGAGCAAAGGCAACAACTGTGTTATGTTCTTATTACAGGCAACCTGGTGATGACAATAGAATGTTGGTGTGTGACTTGTGCGACACAGGGTATCATATGTTCTGCTTAGACCCGCCCATGAGCACAATTCCCAAGACTGGATGGAAGTGTCTGGTTGGTTAAATTGAATGTTATTGTTAGTTGGTACATGTATTAGGTGGTTCTTTTTTTCTAAGAAATGTTTATTTTTCACTGCCATTTCAAAATTCTATGAATTCATCTTACCTGTAGTAGTTTGACTTACTGGGTAGCAGTGCTTGGGAAGTAGAAAAGCGTTTCAGCAAAAAACTTGTTGCAGATTGGCATTTGCTTCTCATCACGAGAACTTAGTGAACAGCCTATCCAGGTTTAGTGCAGGCCCTGCTTCTGGATCGATGATTAAAATCAATTATCATGATTGTAATTAACCATCATTGGTTAACGATTTTACCATGTTCTTCAGAGCTGCCGTAAGTGTGAAGACTGTGGGTCAAATACTCCTGGAGGAGGCCCTACCTCTCGTTGGCATCACAACTTTTCTGTTTGCGACAGTTGCTACCAACAGCGCAACAAGGGTCTATTTTGCCCACTGTGTGGAAGAGCTTACAGACAGTTTACGGATGTGGCTATGGTACAGTGTCTTTCCTGTGAGAAATGGATTCATGCTAGCTGTGATCATATTGACAGAGAGGACTATCAAAAGTACAACTCTAAAGATCTTCCATACATCTGCCCCAGATGCAAACCAAAGAAGGGTTCTCTGCAACTTTTGGTGAGATTGTGTATCTAAATTCTACGTTCTTTTATGCTCAGGCCGCACTTCACTCTGGAATAAAAGAATTGGTGTTTCTAGTTATTGAGAATGCCACCGGAGTTGTCCTATGAGTATTCAGATTTGCATGGTTCCAAGACTGCATTAGGCATTTTAATGATCTTTGTCTAGTGAAATGTTGGGTCCCTAAGGGCGGGACTTGACAGCCCGCTCTCAAATCCTGGCCAAGGAGCCTTTATGTGGTTAACAACTGCCTCGCAAAGTGTAGGTTGGGTACCTGAGACATCCAGGAGCTTTCACTATTGGCAGCCAGCTCCCAGATGGAGACCGCTCCCATGGCTGGCAAATCCAGGCAACCCAGCCATGAGCCCCCACACGGAGGGAGAAAGCAGGCACCCGTCACACTGATAAAACAGTGGAAAGAAAGGGAGGGACAGGGGAGGGGAGACATCCTCCAAGAAGTCCCCACGCTCAGGAAAATGCAATCTCTCAGAAAACGCTGACTAAAATGCTAACAAAACTTTCACAACGCCCTATGAACCAAGAACACGAAGAATCCTGGCACCTGCGCATATCTAACAAACCGCTGACCATGAAGGTAAAACTTGTGCTCCTAGTTGTTAACTCCGCTAAATTGCATTTCACTGCATTTAAATGCAATTGAACGAAGTTAACAACAAAAAGCGGCACAGACTGGCAGCACGGTTATCTTCTAAGAGCAGTCAGTGGTGCATGGCCTTGGTGCATGGCCTAGGTGCATGATCACGTAGTTCTTCAGTCACATGGCTGCACTGGTTGGAGATCTTGCAGGTTTTGTTGTCCCATTTCACCTAGTTGGCTCTCTTTCCCCCCTCCCCTCCCTATTTTTTCCACTGCTTGTCAGTTTGATGGGTGCCTGGATGCCTGGCTTGGGGGCTCACGACTGGGTTGCGGGGGATTGCCAGCCATGGGGGTGTCACTAGGCCCAGTGTCTGGCTGGCTGGCTTCTAGTGGAATCCCTTAGACATTGCAGGCACCCAAGGTCCATTTTGCAATGTAGTTGTTAATTACTCTGACTTGACAATTTTGGTATTAAGTTGGTGTTAACTGAGGTCTTTCCTATTTGTAGGAAAAGAATGATGGTATTGATCTTGCTATTGACAACCCAGTACCTGATGTGGACATGTCCTTTGATTACCAAGTAGAAGACAAGCGCACACTGACAATAGCAGCTGAAAGTACAAGCCCTTGTAACATGGATGAAGACCTTCTTTTACCTTCAAATCTGGATGACTTGAATCCTCTTCGACACTTTGACCCTGTGCTGGATGTGACTGACACTGAGACCATTCCTATTCCCAGCCTGGACAACATTGAGCCTGAGAAACTGTCCTTGGGTGAGAAGTTGCCACTGGATGAAGAAATGGAGGTGGTTGTGAAGCCTGATCATGAATTGGAGATGCTGGCAACTCCTGATCTCCCAGATACGTTGCCGTCATTTGCTGTGATGGACAGACATTTATCACAGCCAAAGGCACCAGTGCCTAACTACTATCATCATCGCAACTCCTACCTCACACCTCCAAAGGTTGCTGGGAAGAGAAAGTTCACTGGCAAGATCAAGGTTTGTGTAACAAGTGGATATAACTTTGCCACCAAGTTCACTTTTTTCATCACACTGTTTAACAAATAGATTCCATGTTGCCTTGCTTGTGTCAAGTCATAGATCACAGATGAAATCAAATTAAAAGGGGTTGAAATATCGATTTCGCACCACGATTTCTTGTCTTCCAAAATATTAAAGTTATTAATTCCAAACTGAATTTGGAGAAGGTTCACAATGTAATTACAGTTCAATGCATAGCATTAGACTTCTGATTTGAACTTTGAACCTTCAACTTGCTCGGAGCAAAGTGCCAGTCAAAAACACAACATTGCGTGGCAATATTGCAAAGTAGCGTGCAAAGGAACAACCGGTTTCACTGTAAAGAAATATTGTTGGCTTCCCAAATGAACTTCATCCCCTTCAAAAGGGAAGTGAATTTTTTGATCATAGTAGCACTTAAACTTGAATTCCAGATATGCATTTTCACAGCTTGTGTTGTTTATCTAATTGACGTTCCATTATTGAGCTTCAAAAGGGTGTATTTTGTTTAAAGATCCAATAAAACACCATTCGCGTTACATCTGCTTTGTTGCCATTGTTTGTACGGTGTCCACCTGATAAAATCAATACCTTTCCAGTACCCCCTGAAATGTACCAAAGATATGCGCAGGATACTCTAGGCACAAAACCAATACTTAGCAGGTTTCCATTTTCGTGACACGAGAAAAACGGAGAAATGACACCCATTTTTGACTGGTTTGCCATAGTGGCAACCCAGTTATAAAGAAATTTGATGGTGACATCACCTATGCATCTGTCGTCTTATAGATCATATTTGAAAACCAATCGAAATGTGTAAATTATTGAACTTATTGTATTAAAACTCGATGTTTCAGCAGATACACTGTATTAGACTGGATGTTACAATAATACCTTTTGTTGAAGACTGCATTAATCTATTGTTTAGTTTACATATAGTATCACACTTCCATGGACTGATATTCCATGGTGAGTACTTTCTGAGGATCACTGGCTCACCTAGCCCAGCCCTGTAACACGGTTTCTGAATGAAGGAATAATATGGCCCATGCAATCACTTGTACATGTACAGAAATGTTATCATTTTCCTTGGTCAAATGGTGTTAACTTTGGCTGTTTCCTTAAACAGACCAGGGCAAGTGGAACCCCTGCTCGTAAGAAATCAAAACATGGTAAACCAGGTCGCCCACCCAACAAACTGAAGAACAAAGCACCACCACAGAGCTCACCTGGAAAGGAAAACTTGGTAAGTGAAACAAGGATTCTCGTTTAACCCATTGAAAAATTGGTGTGTGTCATGTGTGATATATAAGTTTACTTGGCTAATTTTAGAGGTATAGCAGTGGTAAGCAAGCGTTAAAAATGAACCCTATGCACTTTTAATGTACACAAGACTGAGTTCTAGAATTAAGTTCACCTTGAAGAAGAAACAGTGAACTTCCAGATGATGTAAAAATATTGCTAAGAAGTTATTGAAAACACATCAATTGATTTGATTTATTTTTTGAAGATACGGATCTTTCAAGTTATGTCGAAGGTGAAAATTCCTTCAATTACCAATTTATTTTAGGGCAAAAAATTCATCGGTCGACCAATATGAAGCTAAATTTGGGAGGTTATCAATGCTTAGTGAATAGCTACGATGGCCTTTAATTTTTTTTAATTCTGTACGGCTTACTTCATGAAAATGGGCCATGTGCTCAGGGGTATTCAAGAGTTTTTGACAGGCATATCCACTTGTTTCTAGACTGTTCACAGTCCTCTATTTTTCCGTTTGATCGTCGGGATCAAGCACAAACTGCTGCCATCTTTCTTTTAAATTGCGTGCACAAACTGGGGCGATTGACTTAACCACTGAGTGGGTGGGGGAAGTGGAGGGGTTTTGGCGGGAAAAATTAGGAGACTGTCCAATCTTTCCAAATGCACTCGCGTTTGTTCATTTTTTTATCAACGCATTAAAAATGTGTAAACACAGACACTTATCTATACTGTAGACATGAGGCCATTTGTTGGAAACATTGTTACCATTCATAGAAAGGCCAGCATTGGCATGGAAACCAAAGAGAACTGTATGAATAGACCAATTCGACTAACGCAATGTTGTGCCCAATTCAAATCTTTTGGGAATAAAGCGTTTTGTTCCAAGTATTTCCATATCATTTAAATGTGAATGCTTCATTGTCATGCAAATTCAACACACAAAGAATCTTAACCCCGAGAGATTTGAAATGGGTACAACGTTGAGTTAGTCGAATTGGTTCATTTTATCCCTCATCATCAAAGGGGTCTTATAGAGAAAACAGTCCTGAGTGATATGTATTTTAAGTACTGTTAAATAAATGAGCAGGGGTGTTTTATTGGGTTTAAAACCATGAGGGGATGCCGAGTGGTTGAAATGAGACCCGATAAAACAGGACATGCAAGTTTCAAAAACCTGTCCACAAATATGTTAGCATTCAAGAAAAACTAGCCAGGCCTCATAGAGGAGTGTTTTATTGGGTTTAAAGCTGATGCATGTGACATTTTATTGGTGTTTTGATAGGCTGTTAGGGGCATGAATTATTAATGAGTCTTTGAAGGTTAAATAACAATCAAGTCAATATTGTGGACATAAATAAGAATAAAACCTGTATAAAATGAATGGCCCACTATTATCTTGTAACTCATTTAACTTGTGTTAACAGCCAAGCACTGCAAACATAGTTGATCAGCCCCACCAGGAAGAAGAGTCAGAGAGCCTCCACACAACCTTGGTGCTCTTCTCAGCAGATGATGAATTCACCAGCAAGCAAGACATGTGTTTGTGCTGTGGCAGTTTTGGCAAAGGCACAGAGGGTCAGCTAATCACCTGTTCACAGTGTGGACAGTCCTATCATCCATATTGTGTTGGAGTCAAGGTATAGTTGACAAGTTCTGAATGTTGAGCCATTTTTTTAGCTTTGTAACATGATAATTACAGGTGTTGTCCTGGGTGTGAAGATCCCTGGACAGCTGAAAAAAGTATTTTACATTGGCAAAAATTTTTTTATAGTAAAACACTGAATTACAGTATACCCCAGCATGTGTACTTCATTACCTAAAATAGTGCTAGTGCTACCACTTGTCTTTTAATTTTCTTATGACTTTGTATGGCTCCCCCGTACTTTCCCAGATGGCTGATCTTAAGTGCTGATTTCTAAATAGCCACTTGGAGAACAAAAAAAATAGCATAAAAATAGCATATTTCTGTTTATTTGAAGATCAATAAAGTAATCTTGACAAAAGGCTGGCGTTGCCTGGATTGCACCCTCTGTGAAGGCTGTGGCAAGGGAAGTGATGAGGCGCGACTTCTGCTGTGTGACAGCTGTGACATCTCTTATCACACCTACTGTCTTGATCCTCCTCTGGGGCACGTTCCTCAGGGTGGCTGGAAATGCAAGTGGTGAGTACCAAGACAAGTTTCACCTGTGGTGTACTTGAGCTGTTACAGCAAGAGCATTATAATTATTTTTCACTTTTGAAGAATAAATGTTGCTCTATACTTGAGCATGGAAAAGTCATCCAATTTACTCCATATACTATGATTATACTGTAGTTACAAGGGAAACTCAGGAAAAGGAACCCAAGGTTAACCCATTGACTCCCAGGGGTCCCCCATTGACGAGTAAAATTGTCTGGCATTAGACAAAGTAAGATACTAAGTCCGGCTGGTTTGGACGTCAAGGGGTTAAACAATTACGGTATTTGTAACACTTTGTAAGGGACTTTATCAAGATCTTTTATGGCAAATTATAGCCGTGCAGGATATGACCAGTGACCTTAAAGGGAACACCACTCTTTTAACAAATGTCACCTAAAATTTTCCAATTGTCCTTGTTAGAAGATCTGTTACAAAAAAATGCATTAACCAGTGAAATAATTTTTTTTGTCATCTTCCAAAGATCTGCCTCAATGCTTTCAGGTGCGGCGATCTTGAATGTCGTGCATTGCAAGTTGGGTAGTGGTGATGTTTCACGGTTGCTTTGCTGTCCACTTTGCAGAACTTTGAGTCAAAATCGGTTTCGTTGTACAAAGCAAGTGAAAACCAGAAAAGATACTAGCATAAGTTTCCATGTTTTTCTGAAGCTATCTGAAGGATGATTCTTCCAAAAAATTCCACCTCAGCTGGCATAACAGGTCATCAATCACAAAGGCTGAAAGGTGTTCGTGAGTGCCTGAATTTGCAAGCAAAGAATGTCTTCTTCTTCTTTGCCTTGATTTACTCTTCTTTCTTTGCTTGATTAATATTCTGGTTCCAACTGATCGTTGAAGGAAGAATCTGTATCTTCTCCTTTAAACTGAATCTCATCACGAAAATGTATACAATATAAACAAGGGAAGGAGACTTGAAGCAATGCAACCGAGAAACGTCATCAGTATCCAACTTGCATTGCGTGATATTCAAGATGGCTGCACCGGGAAGCGCGGAGGCCGATCTTTGGAAGTCAATAAAAAATTATTTCACTAGGTAATGCATTGTTTTTGCTACAGATCTTCTAATAAGTAGACATGGAACACTTCAGGGGACATTTGTTAACACAGTGGAGGTTCCATTTAAAGATTTGCAGGTCGGATTGAGTGAAAGACTGCTTCGATCGAATATGTTTATAAGGTTCTCTGATGTTTGTTGTTTATCATATGTTTCTGAAAAGACATGAGAGCATAGCCATTTTTAGATATTAATACAATGGCAGCAACTTCTTCTCAATTGTTTTATGACCCTTAATATTAATTGGGTAGAGATTTAAACACATGATCTCTCACTCAGGAAACACTTTTGTGTCAGTTGTGTGGTTCATTAAAAAGTGTAGGTGCTAAGTGCTGACACTTACTGTCGCACAACTGGTTTGATGGGTCTGGTCAACCACAGCTTGTTGTTCTTGTTTTTGTTGGTGTACCAACTGTTGCTGCAAACATGATTAGAGGCTGTAACGAGCAAAACTGTTAGTTATAATTTACTTTATGGTCTGGATAGTTATGAAAGGCCCAATACATGTAAACCCGGAAGCTAACCAGATGGTGGTGATTTTGCAGGTGTGTGATTTGTGTTGATTGTGGAGCAACCTCACCAGGAGTGGGGTGTCAGTGGATGTCAAATTACACGCAGTGTGGTCCATGTGCTAGCAAAACAACATGTCCTGTCTGCAAAATCAAGTATAACACCAATGACCTCATGATACAATGTGCACATTGTGAAAGGTGATGGCTTGATTGTCTGCATGCATTTTTAGTTGCACTGTTCTTTGTGTGCGATTATTACATAAAAGTTTTTAAAGTAAAATTAATATTGTACTTAACTACAAACAAGCATGAGACGCTTGTAAACTTCATGGGAAGTTATGATAACAACGATGAAGTAGTACTTTGTGTTAATACTGTAGTCTCTCTTTTTTTGCACTTTCTGTTGGACATTACTGATATTTAGCAACTATTCACCGAAGTGGAGGTGGCTAGTGGTGGATAGTTACTGAGTCGCGAACACCAACACTAAGGTGGATGGTTGTTTTATTATATACTAAAACAGTGAGAAAATACAGCACAATAAGATGAGTTAATCTCATTTATTCCAAGATTACAACATTGGGCACAAATTCCACACGAATTGCTTGCAGGTGAATGGCAAAGGATATCCGGAGTTTGTGTAGCCAATCGTACTTAACATGTATATTATCTAAAAGTCAAGTCAAGTCAATTCAGATCATTTTGTAACTGTTTCCTTTTGCAGATGGCTTCATGGCTCATGTGATGGTCTTGTAAATGAGGAAGAACTTGATCGTGCAGCAGATTACGGATATCACTGTTTATATTGCCGACCAAAAACCAAGCAAACACTTGTTGGTGTCAGCGGTATGTCTTGTAGAACTCCATCTGCTTCTCATCCTTTCTCCTCCTTCTTATCTTCTGCTGGAACTAACACTTTGCACGGTTAGTAAGGAAGGCACTGTGCACCCTTGAAAAAACCCCTTAGCAGAATTTGTTGTTTAAAAAAAAAACAACAACAACATCAGGGGTCAATTCAATAAAAAAGTTACACATGTAGTTTTTACTCGTGTAACTTGTGTGTGTAAAGTCATGCATTCAATGAAAGATTTTTCTGGGTAGTGCACTGTACATGTAAGTGATATTGTCATCAGGGCTGTCTGAGTGAGTAAGATTGTAGGCCTGCAATGTGTGCATGAATTACAAAACTGATGTAGGATTTTCTTGACTTTAAACATTTGATGTACATTGTACAGTTATTCTGTTTGCACTTGCCACCAAAGCAATGGTCAACCTCAACAGTGCCATTAACATTGGTAGCATTCTTGTCTAGAGTGTTTATGGGCTTTGTGAGTAGACCCCTGCTTAGCCTAACTGCACCATTTGTGGATTCCATCGCTATTCCTCCCAATGCAGGAATACAAGATTCGAGAAAAACCTTTAACAAGCAAATACAAAAAAGAAATCAAGTAAAAAATAATGAGATATCTTCGTCGCAAATATTTTCCAATAGTCTTCCATCCAGGTACCAACCCTATCTGATAGGGTTTACTTAAGTAAGTAAAAACATCAAACTGTTCGTAATTGGAATGCAAGAACGATAGCAAAATTAGATAACATAATAAAGAGTAAAAGAAATTAATTTTGCAAAAATAATGACTACACAATACCAGCCTACTTCCCTTTACCCACATTCACGCAATGCGTGCCTATTTTTCTACTCTTGCATTCACACAATGTTGCCTGGGTCATAATACAATTGTAACGTGGCTTACTTGTTATAGAGAATGAACATTTTAGCTTTCAGAGTTTTAACCTGTTATTTTGCATGCTTATCAAGCTGCAGTAACACACAGCAATTTAAGAGTTGGTGAGGTGTCATTTTCTCTTTGACCTTGCCCTCTGTGGTCAAGTGATTAGTTTGGACAGGGGCAATGATTTAATCATTTTAGCAATAAACCAAAACACTTGTTTTGAACAGTTTTGTGATTAAAATTTGAAGCTGAAAACTTTGCCGGTTGTATGGTGTGTAAGGGACCACTCATTGGAACTCGGAAGTAATTTTAATGTAATAGCTCTCTTAAATGACACCCCCCATAGACTAGTAAAATCGTCTGGCGTTAGAAAGAGTAAAATCTATTAAGTGTCACTCTCTGTGGTCAAAAGGTTAAGATTTTCTCAAAGTGATTTAAACAGTTTTATCCGTTTGGACCTCTCCCACAGAAACACTGGTTTTTTACCCGTTCGCTTAACATGAAATGTAGTACAAGTAACTCGGTACGATTGCGGGATAACAGTGGATTTCTTCTAATTAAGTTGGATAGACTTAGACTTCTTATTTTCCTGATTTCGTCTTGTTATATGTAATTTCATTTCAAGTGGAGCGATGATCCTCACAGTCATGAACGCAATTTTAGCAATTGCATTGAGAAGGCTGAATAATTCAGGCTTCTCTATGCAATTGCTAAAATTGTGTTCCTAACTGTGAGGATCATCGCTTAACTTGATACCTTGAAAATGGTTTTTTTTTTAAAGCTGCATCAACCTCTCTCTGTTTGCTGTATGTGACACCTTTCAAATGCTCAATTCTTTAATCATACAGATTTGTCCAGTTTGTGTTCTTTTTTAAGTGAACTAGTACCATTATTTTTTGTGACTCTTTTCTTGCAAAGGTCCACCGTCACCCAGGGCCACAGCATTGCATCATTACAGACCTCAATCCTCACAGGAAATCGCCTCTTTGCCTTCTGGAAAGCCTCTACATCCATGCCAGCACCGAAACAACAGCTTCAGAGAAGTCAAGTTATCAGTGCACTATAACAAATTACAGATGTCAGAACCTGCTTCTGGAAACAGCATTGAACTGACAGAATCTGGTGTGCTGCACATGAATAGACTCAAGCTCCCTCCTGGAGGTGTGAGGAGGCGGGTCATCAAGACCAAAGTCAAGCCAAAGAAGTTTGGCCTGCCTGTTAGTCCTATCAAAAAGAATAATAGTTTTGTTGGTCATATGGAGGACAAAGATGTTGTCTTTAACAGAGCACTTGAAGGTGGTGGTGATAACAAGCTGGTCCGTAGCCTTGAGCACCAAGCGGCTTTGTTCCCATCTAAATTAAGCAGACCCAGGCAGTCCAGTGGGGGACGTCCAGGTGTGGGTGGCTTTGTCCTACATGGCCGGGGTTCAGGAGGAAGACGGTTTCTTGGGCGGGGTGTCAGAGGTAGCATCAAGAGGAAAGGTTCAGGATTCACACATGGCCCATACATGAACAGTTATGGAAACCAACTATCGCAGGCATGTAGCAATCGCTATTTTTTGGAAGTCCTACCTCTAATGTCTAGCAGTATCAGAAAGCTATTGTCTCTGATGGACAATAAATGTGAACAATGGTGGAATGTGAAATCCAAAACTTACACTCAAAGTAAATGGTCTTTGGGCAAAAATCAAAGCTCAAAATTTTGCCAGTCGTGTTGAGCAAACGTGCTTTCAAATCTGAACAAAAAAAGGAAGTGATTGTTGTTGTCATGGTAGCACTTAAAGTATTTATTGTTGCATTCTGTAAAAACTATATTATTTTTTTCCTTCAAGGAGAGAAAACTTCAAGAAGAGAAATGTACTGAGATCTTAGCTGTATTTTTTACCATTCAGGAAACATTTTCAAGTGGATTAAATGGCTCATCCATGGGCTCAAAACAGTCATCATTGAGCCATTTAGATTCCTCAGTTAATCAGAGCAGTGCTGATACTTGGGCTGACAGCAGTGATGAAAATGGACTTAATGATGCATTTCCAAAGTGGATGCAGGTGGATGTCTGAATATCTTTCATTTCATTGTTTCCTTTTTACTTTGTGCAAGTGAACATTGTAATCAACTTACTGTATTCCTGTCCGGGGTTTACAATACCATGACATTGCAGTGTTTCGTGGAGCAATGTATAGTATGTATTTGGGAATAATAGGAAGGAGAAGGAGATGAAAACATAATATTGTATGTATGTGTTTTCCATTGTCATAATTGCACATTATAAAGACTAGGAAAATTAT
>NC_090876.1:37010158-37035158 GCF_036669935.1 Montipora foliosa
GATTTGGCTGCAAAGTTAACCCAGAAACTACCAGGAACATTTTTTCTTTGTGTTACTTAAAATAAGACATTTTTTTGCTGTTTTCAGACAACAGGTAGAAATGAAGACAAATCAAAGGCTGAAACTCAGAGGCTACCAAATGTTAATGAGCAACAGCAGCATCCAACTCCAGCGCAGCAACAGCCGCAGCCACAGCCGCAGCCGCAGCCACAGGTATCCCCACCTTCTCAGCAACCCACACAACCAGCCCTACAGTCCATGCAAGACTCAGTCCTGGGCCATCCACGTGACCAGGTTGCACCTCTACCAGCTCTTCACCCTGTTGTAGACAACTCCAATGTTGCCATGACAAGTGTTATGCCTGCGCCGCTGAGGCCTTCAACGCCTGCACGTTCAGTTACACCTGGTACCCCTGGAGCTCTAACGCCAACCACGCCTACAGCACCAACATTTTCACATGGTCAGAGTTTGAATCCTCCACAAGTGGGACAAGGCATCACAGCGCCTTTGGTAAACTATCCAACATCTGGAAAGAGTGTGAGTTCCAAAGGTAAAAAAACCAAGGAAGAGAAGGAAAGGGAGAAAGAACTCCGGAAGCAACGTCTACGGATTCAACAGGAACAGGAACGTCAATGGAAAATTCTCCAGCAAAAAAGAGCATTGGAGCAGCAGCGTCAGCAGCAGCAACAACAGCAGGAAAATATCCTACTGAGAAAAGAACTAAAAAACCAACAGCTGGCAAAAGGAACTAAAGGAGTGGAAGAACAAAAGAAAAAACGGCCGTCAAAGTGCAACAAGAGAGCATCCTCACAATTGTCAAAAGATCACGGTCAATGTGCTGAACAAGCAGAAGTTTCATGCCCCAGTGTACAGGGAGAGAACTCTAACGCACCACTTAATGGTGCTGAAACCAGAGTACAGGAGCCAGTGCTACCAGTGGGGGCTTCTCTTTCTGAAGCCCCCATAGCTAATGCTAACGTACTTGCATCATCTCATGCACACTTTCATAATGAATCTTCACTAGAATTTTTGCCTCGGTGCGATGGACAAAGAAACATATTAACGGACGTTGGAGAAGGTGATGGAATTGCAGTCAACTCCAGTCATGAAATGCATAATTTAAACCCGGATAATTTCCATTCTGTACCAGGAGAAACCAGCCATCAATATCAAACAACCACGGTTTGGCAAGAAGAGCCAATGGAAAAGGTGACACACCCTTCAGGAGAAGGAACTTGGGAACACGTCCAAGTTCACAATCAACTGGAACTCCATAACGAGTCCAATGACCATACCTTACAGGCACTTGGACCTAGCAGACAAAATTTATGGGGCCCGGAAGACCTGCAACCTGAGAAGATGCAAAATTGCTTGACTCCTGAGAGCATACAGGATACTACCCCATTGCTTGATAAACACCTTAGGCCTAATCAAGAACACCCTCAAACTGAACAGGTCTCTCATAGTGGCATGGCTACTCATGAGCAGATGTTCCACGATGATAGACAACAGTCTTGGTTGCGAAGGCAGCATTCCCAACCCTCTGGTATACAAACACCGCAGCCTGTAGTGAAAGGCCAGCAAGCTAGTATAGAGAGTGGGACAATACAACCCACTATTTCAGATTCCATGCAGCATGTTCCTTTTTCGTCTCAGCAGCAAATTGCATTAAACTCTTCAGATAAACATCAACAAGAGTTCCAACAAGCATCTCAACAAATTCCAGTTATGCATTGGCAAGAGGAGCTGACTCAAGTTCGTGCACAAGTAGCTGCTGCCAATGATATTCATCCGCCTCAGTCAATCGCCCCTCCAACAGCACCTGCTCCTGCTCCTCCTCCTCCTCCTCCACCACCACCACCACCACTACCACCCTTGCCATCTTCCCAGCAACAGCCACCTGCCTCGCTGCAAGCTTATAATGTCAGCACCGGATGGTCTCAACATGGTCAGGTTCCAGCACCACCACCACCACTTGTTCAAGCGCAGCCAATGGTACCATTCCCCCAACAACCCCAAAAGTCAGCTGTACCACAAGTTTCATTCCAGCCAATACAGCAATCTTCGAGCCCAATGCCCCCCAATCAGCATCCTCTGCTACCTATGTCAACTCAGTCACAGGAAAATCAAATGATTCAACCACAACAGCAAGATTTGGCTCAGCAGCAACAAAGGGAACAGCTTATACTAGCTCAGCAACAGCAGTTTTACCAAATACTTCAACAGCAACATGTATTGCAACATCAGCAGCAGCAACAACAAAGTGCTGCTGCTGCCGCTGCCATCCAGCCAGGGTTTGCCCGTCCTAGATTTAATCCGGTTATTAGCACCAAAGATTTGCCTGAGATAGACACTGAGGAAGAGCATCAAGAAAGGCTGCGGTTCCTTTACCGACAACGACAAGCACAGAAACAGCAACAGATGCATGCTCAGCTTGTGCAGCAAATGTGGATTCAACAGCAACTTGCTAATGGGAGTGGGCAGGGAGTGTTACCTCAAGCCATGCTGCCAGTGGATCCTTCCAACCCTCAGGTGCAATTTGCTACACAGCAGCTTCGTCCTCAGATGCCAGAGTTGGCTCAGCAGCAACTCCTTGCCGAGTACCAAAGGAGAATGCAGCAGCGTCAGGATTTGGGACAACAAACAGCACAGTACAACAAAGTCCTGCAAGAATTCCAACAACAACAAGGAACATCAGGGGGAGTTGGCACTCATACTACTGGTTCTTTTGTAGAGGTTCCTCAGCAAAGGTTTGCCATAAGGCAGCCCACCCCTTTAGTCCAACCTGGTTTGAAACCTATCGTACCCTATGGACTTGATGGACAGTTAGTGGGTCAACAACAGCAACAACAACTTTATAATATGCAGTTGCAGCAACAGATGATGATGCTACAGCAGAAAAGTGAACCACCTCAAAAGAACACTTCTCAGGCGAGTCCTGCTCTTGGAAAGGATGCAACTAAAGTGAACAGTGAAGCCAGTGTTAACTCAGATAGCGAGTCTGTACACAAGAGTATTTCTCCAGTACAAGGTGCTGCTACGCGCAAAAGTCAATGTGTGTCAAACACTTTGATGGGCGAATCAGCACAGCCATACAGAAAGCTTGAGGGCGAAAGTGTGACACAGCAACCAAACATCAAGGGTGAAAGGTTCAGTGAGTTTCCAACGGAAAAAACTACCTTGGTTCACTTTGAGGATGAAGAGTTCAGTGAACAATCTGATGACAAGGACGACCTTCACATAAGTGGAGAAAAGAGTGGGGAAGTTTTTGAAAGCAAGGGTAATAACAGGGCACGAGATGCCTGGAGTACTCAAACAATTGATGCTAATGGAAAGGTTTGTGATGAAGGACAGGTTGAAACTACGGATGTGAGGGATAGGAAAGATCAGGAATCAATTTCTCAAACGGAGGTGAATGCGGTTGGTGGTTTGGATAATGGGATGGAGGATGCTGAAGTTTTGACAAGGACGAACGATTCTTCTTCACGTGGTGCAGAAGATGCTGGTTGCAAAGAAGCAGCATCTAGTGACATTTCCTGTGCAAATGACATTAAGGTAGGGCCTGACTTGCCTTCACTGAAACTGAAGACTGAAGACGTCATCAGTAATTCAAACAAAGAGAGAGAACTTCCATCATTAAACAATCAAGAAGTACATTGTAAAGTAGAAGAAGATAATCAAATCAACCAGGTCCCTGTTCAGTCTCAGCTAACAACCATCCAAGTACAGCCAGGTGCTCAAGTACAACATTTTCACCAAGATATAAATGTTACTCCAAAGCAAGAATCATATCAGGGAATGGGTCAAGTCCCAGCTCAAGCACTCCACGCACCCAACCAAGTACCTTCGGTGGCTCCTCAGCCCCAGCAGTTTCTGGTGCTGCAGCAGCAGCAGTTATTGGGTCTACAGCAGCAGTTTCTGCAAATGGAGCAGCAAAGACAGGTTCTTGTTCAGCAGTACCAACAACTTCAACAGCGGCTGCAACAGGCAGGAGGGCAGGACCCAGTGTTGGCATCACAGGTTATGGCTGTGCAGTCTCAAGGTCAAGTATTGCAGCAACAAATGGTTCAGGTCCATCAACAGATGCAACTGCTTCAGCAACAGTTCCCCATGCAGCAACAACAGCCACAGGCTCAGCAGTGGCCACTGAGCATGCAGAATCATCCATTGGGTGTGCAACCTGGTGGTCTTCCTGCTCGACCTGGTTTAATGGGAATACAACATCCTTTGCCAATTTCAGACAAGGTATAGTAGTTCTGCTTTGACACCATCGCCAAATTTATTTGTTGTTTTGCGGAATCATTCTGGGAACGTTTCATTCAATCAAAATCTCAGTTTTAAAACTCTGAAAGTGAAGAATGGAGCAGAAACTTCCTCTTGGCTGCTCCAAGACAATTTTGGCAATAAATGAAGCAGAAACTGGACTCGAAGATCAATCAATGTTCTGATTGTTTTAATATTCAGAATGTCAGGCGACACCCAGATTTTCAATTGTTAACTCTGGATAATTTCTGTTCCAATCAATTCCTTACCAAGAATTTTTTCAGTGAATTTTGTCGTGAACCTACGAGCAGTTCTGATCACATTGTGCAAGAGGCAAAAAAATAAGCATTATTGTAGTGTTCCGACCATGGGGACATAAAGTACCATTTGGTAGCTATTATTTGTTGTTGAAATGTTTGGGTTAATTTTCCATTCATTGCGTTTTGTTTCGATTAGGAGGAGAAGCCAAAACAACGTAAATCAAGGACCAAGAGCAAAGAGACCCCACCTGTTGGGCAGCAAAACCAGGGACAGACTACCAAAGGAAAGCAAACCAAACCACGACAGAGAAAGAATAAGAAGTCAGAGGCTAATGTTGACCCTGATCTTGAAGTCAAACAGCAGATGTTTAAGCAGCAGATTTACCGCCAGATGGAACAAACACATCGTTTGTTTCAACAGAAACAGGGTGTCTTTGTCGAACAGGGACAGCAGCCTATTCAACAACTTCCAGTACCACTGAACCAACACGTGGCAGATAACCCAGGCATGTTACCACAACCACCACTGGATGTGCCACAGCCAGGCGGACCACTTACACACGCTCCAGAATTGTCACAAGGGCCTCCGTCAAGACCAGATTCCCAAATTAGCTTGCCACCCGGGACTTCAGGTCCTCAGGTATCACTTCCCTCTAGTACGCAGATACCGCCAGGGTATCCACAAACCAATGAACAAGGGTCGTTTTGTCAGAGGTTCCCGACACCTGAGCATTACCTCCAACAGTTTGGTCACCATCTGATGCAACCGAGGCAGCCAACTGTGCAATATGTGGCAGAAGCCAACAACCCCTTCAGTGACCAGTTCCAGGGTCTGCAAAACAAAGGAAGAGGTAGAGGAGGAGGGAGGAAGAAACAAGGTTCGAAGAAACAAGGACGGCCACCTGGAAAGAAAGCAGTGGACGGAGCCACTTCAGATGACCCACTACAGTCGCCAGTGAATACTGTTTTGCAAGAAGCAGCTTCTCCATGGCCTGCCCAAACTCCATCACCATTTGTGCAGAGTACCCAGCAGGAGCAGGTAAAAGCTGAAGAAGTTGTTCCTGAACCACCACAAGTACAGAACCATGCAAGAAACTCCTCCGATCTAAGTAACGCTGTGACTGGTGATATTAGGGAAGGTAGTAAAGAAAGCAACAACCTTTTGGAGCAAGAGGCAACACCTAGGAATGGAATGTCATCAGAAGCACAGATTGAGGTGTGCTCTTTTAATTCTTCCAATGAAAAGAGTAAGTTTGATGAGATGTCTTCGGAGGAACTGAAAAGTGATTTGGCAGAGAAGGAGAATGCAATCGTCTCCCCTGCTCCGGTAGAACAGGAGTCCAACGAGTCCCATGAGAAAGACAAAGGATCGTGTAATGGAACTGGCTTAGAAGCCCTGCAGAAGCTTGAGTCTATGGTGGCAGACATGGCAAATGAAGAAGAAGCTTGTAAGGAGTTGGAAAAGCAGAATGAATTGGAAAGGTTACAGCTGCAACTTGATGAGGACGAATTCGACCCAGAGATGTATGGAGAGAATTTCATGGAAGATACAACCTTCGATCGCAGTTTGTTTTCACCTAACAAGGCTGTGGGCAATCAATCTCAAGCCAACTCGGTTGTTTCTCTTGAATGTCATGAAGAGAGCCTTATCTCACCGCTACTTGAGGAAACAGAGAAGAAAAAAGATCGTCAGACGTTTTTTGCAGAAACTATGCGCAGTGATTCATCATCTCTCGAAAGAAATACCTTGGATAAACGTGGGAAACCACCTGCAAGCGGACCGCAAGGTAAAGAGCACCCTTCGGCAACAACCTCAAGTACTGCTGACCCGGCATCAACCCTGAGCCTTTACAATGTTGGAAATACAAATGGTGGAGAGCCTGTTACATCCGTGAGCAACGGTTACAGTACAGAAACTGGTCTTAACATGCCGCATAAGGTTTCTCAAGGCGAAATCCTTGTTGATGGCATACAACATGAAAGGCAGGAGGCAGAAGACGTTGTTGGGAATGAACCTGAAGGTTCGACAAGCGCTCAGATCACTTCCAAAGAACAACAAGGGGGGATTGAAAAAGAAAAAGTCGAGCCATTTTCTGGTCATATTTTTGAGAGCAATGAGCCTAAAGAAGGGCCTAAAGAAGGGCCTTTAAGAACTGCGGAAACACCATTAATAGATCCGACTGTTGGGTGTGCTTTGCAAAATGGGAATGACAGTATTTCTTTAGCTCAAAATGTTGGAAATGCTCCCTATGCACCTGATGTGCATAATTTTAGAAGTGCCGGCAGAGAAGGCTCTCAAGGCTTTCCAAATGAAGCTGTACCAACTTTGGCAGGCTCTATCGTGGTAGGATCTGTTTACGAGAAGAGTAACCATCTACCAGAACCTTTATCCAATCATCAACCTGCTCAGGTACAGGAAACGACTACAACAATTGCGTCTTCTCCGGGGCACCCTGAAAAGCCTGTTAAGACGCCCAAACAGCCAAATAGAAGCAAGAACCAACACTCGTTAACAGAAACACCAAAGAAAAAGGTAGCCACAAAGGAAGAGGACCCTCTGAAGAAGCATATGCAGGAGCTGCGAAGGCAAGAATACGAGCGAAAGAAACGAGAATACGAAGAACAGCAGAAGAAAAAGCGTGCACTTCAGGTGAAACTTCGCCATGAGAAACAGTTGATCAGGGAACAGAGAAAACGGCAAAGAATTTATATGAATGCTAACAACCGGAACAAACAGAAAACAGAGGTCAGGAACAGTGCGTCATCCTTAAAGATTTCCACACCCAGTATACCTCATAAGGAAGTCAAGCCTTCTGCTCCTCTGTCCCTCTGTGAACCCAAGTTGCTTTTGACTCTTGCTTTGACTCATCCTTATGGAAGCAGGCCCTTCAGTGGACAGTGTCTCTTAAAGGGAAACTTTGGTTCTGCTAAAGTGGACGGAATCGTGGACTATTATTCTCAGTTTCTAATGTCTGACGAGGACATTGTTTCAGTACACCCACCAACCCCTCCCTCGTCTCTTCCGCCCTCTCCCGGGGTACCTCACCGAAAAACCGATTCGTCTGGGAAGCCTCTTGTGAATGGCGATGTTTCACTCGCTGAGCGTAAACCTACTGAACCTCTGGCGTTGACCAAGGCGCACAGCCATGACAGTGAGTTTCCAGCCAAACGAGCTCGTTACATGGCTGGTTTGGACTCTTCCAGAGGGAACGTTAGTGTTCCACCATCCATACCGACTCCGCCGTTGTCTGATTCTTTAACCTCGGGAAACGACCGCATTGTTGCAAAACAACCTTCAGAACGTCGACCTGATACCAACGACAAGCAGTCCACTGATAATTCTTCATCTTCTTCGCCTGAAACCTTTCAGTACATTCCGTCTTCGTCGCCAGAGTCTGATGCAGTCAACAGATTGCACACGCCAAAGTTCTCTGCTTTGTTGCATCGTGACGTCACAGACTCGCCAACGTTCCCAATGGTAACAATAAAACGTGAGAAAGTGGAACACCATTTGGAGAATGGAGTATCTCTATCTTGTGCGGAATCTTGTAATAGTGTTTCGAACACGCAATTGCTGCAGACCAACTGCAAGCTTGAAGGGTACCATGTGCCTGGTGTAGGAAACGATTCGGATGATTTCGATAGCATTCACGTAACGCTGACTCTTTCTCCAACGTCGCAGAAAAGGGTAACAGATACTGTCGCATCAGTAGCTGATCTCATTGGGTGCCCTCCTCCCAGACGATCAGACATTATAATTGAACCAACTTGTAAGCCTGTGGTATCCACAGGTTACCCAGTGCCAATGGCAGGTCTAACGGGTAAAAAACTAAGTGGCTCGATAGCCCCTATGGCACATACGTCAACGGATATCTACCAAAAATCTCCTTTTCCATGTTCTCAGATAGGCCCTTCACCCAGTGAAGAAAACACTTCAAGGACAAAGCCAGAAGGTCCGTACTGTCGGCATTGCGATGTTTTAATTATAGGTATTGGAGTGAAACGGAAACTCGAGAACGAAGAAAGTATCGAAAAAACACTATCAATGGAATTTAATGAAGCGGAAACGAGTAGCGAGGATTATAAAATCTACAGAGTCAACGTGGAGGCAGGAGACTGTACGGGGGATATATTTTGTTCGGAGGCTTGCTTGAAGCAGTACTTTGCGCATGTTGGATCAGGGTGTTTGTCACTGACACAGGATCTTAAACCGGAAGTCAATGGTTTACAACCCGGTATGGATGGTTTGTTATCATCAGAAGGTCAAACGAGTCTTGGAGTGGGTAATGTAACGTCACTCAGTGAAAGTGATGCTCGTGGGGGTGTCATGGCCGACGGATTACCTGCAACGTCTTTGCGCAAAATTCGGAGTCCAAGCTGGAAGAGTGAAGACCAACATGATGAGGTGTGTGACTGCTTTATTTTAACATTATGGCGGCTTTAAAGCGACCTTCCCTTTCGACACTTAGCTCGCATTCTTTTTGTATTTCTCTTGCCACATCAAGGACGAGAAAGGTTTCATGTACCAAATAGAGCCACGTTAGTAGAACCACTAGAGTTTTACATTTTTATACATTTCTTGTTTTGTCTCTACAACAACGTGAATTGACTTAAATTAATGTTTTGTGGACAGCAGAAGCACATGATGGCGACCCTTCCTTTCTCTAGCAGTTCCTCAGCGCGGGCCTTTGTCACGGCTGCCCTCCCCCTGTGAGGAAAAAAATCGGGTTGGGGGTGGGTGGGGAGACGAAATTTTTGAAAGAAGCTCGTTTGAGAGATTCTAGGACATTCCTATTGGAAACTATGACTTTCTGTTACTACTTCGGACCCTGTTCCCCTGGGCCCACTTGTTCAAAAGCCGATTAACGCTAAGCTCAGATTAAAAATTAACCAAGGAATTTATTTCTCTGCTCCCAAGTGCTGTTCAACGCTGATATTCGGCAAACTGTACATTGGGAGAAGCCAATCTTGAAAAACAAAAATAAACAAAAGAAGCTTTCACCAAAAAGTTAAAACTTGAAACAAAAGCTTACGCTAATCCTGGATTAAGTTAATCGGCTTTCGAACAACCGGGCCCTGAGTTGCTGGATACTTCAAGGAAGCTAGGCTACTGATCAACCAGACTTAACTGATTAGAGTGTAATGTGAAGTGCTAAGTATCTACCCCATATGAACCATGTGAGCGTTAGCCCATGGTTCATATGGGTTATATACTTAGCACTTCACATTACACTCTAAGCAGTTAAGTCTGTTCAAATATAAGTGCTACACGGCCAACGTTTGCAAAAACGTAATCTCTTCTTGTACTGATCAACTAGGTCAGATGTTTGCACCTTTCGGACAATTTGGGCCTCGGGTACTAAATCTCGTCATTTCCATTGCCGTTTTATCCGCAGACAAAGAACTGCAAACGCCAGCGTCGTTTGCGTTGGAAGAGGTGGCAACAGAGTGAAGCAGCTATGGGCGACAGCAAACAGCGGCTAGAACTCACGTCTGAGGAGATCTCCGAGGTAATCAAACGACCAATTTTTTTTTTTATGTCGGTCATTCAGTGTACTGCACAAAATGTATACCATGAAAAGAGTTGTGAAATATAAAGGGGAAAGAAGACTTATCTCCCATTTTTGGGTCACTACTTGAAGAGAGGGCCACGAATACCGCCGTCTCGCTCGCCACCCTACACAAAGTTGTTCAGAAAGTAGCGCAAATATCCCCGCGTTGTCTCGACATTGTTAATAGGAAACTTAAGCACGCGCGTTTTTGAGATGCGGGCGTCAACCGGAAGAGAGCATTTCGCTTTCCAGGACAGTAGTGTCTCTCAGATTTTTAATACTAATCATCTCTAATGGAGAAAAGGTACTTAGCAATGTAAATGTTGTGTGAAGAAAAGTTAAAAGGGAAAACAGCTCACTTCAGGTTGCCGTCCGCGTCTCAAAAACTTAAAAGTTGAACTTAAACTTAAACTTAAGAATGTCTCGGCAGTTCTGTCCAGAATGTCATTATTTTCAGTTATCGCGCCCCGAACGACAGCAACAATGTCGTCATCTCGTCGTCCTCATAATTTCAGTATCACAATGAATCACGAGGTTTAAAACAGTTCTTTTGTGTGCTGTCTCGCACACTGTATTCATCTTGGGCGCCGCATACATTACCCAATATAAATGTGGTCGATGAACCATCTGCAAATATAGTTTGTGTCTTTTAAATAGCTTACCCCGTGTATTATTGTAGGTTGGAAAACGAATTTTTTTTTAAACGTGTGCTTTAACTGTGTTCTCTCATCGCGTGGGTTTTATCTATTGGCAGCTTTTAGAGAAACATGCTGCACTTAAAGCTGGCTTTGATATACCGCG
Organism: Montipora foliosa; assembly: GCF_036669935.1. Taxonomy (NCBI): domain Eukaryota; kingdom Metazoa; phylum Cnidaria; class Anthozoa; order Scleractinia; family Acroporidae; genus Montipora; species Montipora foliosa. The sequence continues at coordinate 37,021,035 of NC_090876.1, forward strand.
TGATAAGAGGTTATGTACTCTTTGCGGTGAGATTGGAGATGGAGACAACAACGTATCAGCACGGTTAGTACACAGGTGTCATCACTGTCTTGTCACGCAACTTTTTTTTATCCCAAGAATTTTTTTTAGAGCAAGTGACGTTTACGCGTCTGCTTTACCTTGGTTCCCTTGTCAATGGTATTAGTATTTGCTTACTTCGGTTAATTGTGAAACTTTAATAAACATAAAGAAAGGTGGGCTAGCATGTGGGCTCCCTAGGTCTTGTTTAGTGCACGTGATTTGTTTATATATAAAGTGAAGTGAAAAAAACTAAAAGAATTTCTCGAGGGGAATTGAACCTTAAATTTCGCGTGAATGTGAAAATGTTTGTTCGATCGTTTCGTGTTGTAGCTAACTTTGATCTGAAAAATGCTTGACTGGTGGAAGAGGCAATATTCCCCCCACAGTCCCACTGACTAAGTACCGTCTAGATCGTTATCGTCGCTTTAAAGGCCAACTTTCACCCTGCAAGCATTGCGTGCCGTGGAACACCGCCAAAGCTGAAATTCATCCAGTCAGATCGCTACGATAAGCAATGCGAATTTCCATAACAACAACAAACGGTCGAAAAGCCTGTTGGTTAGGAACGCCAAGCACGTTCAACTTGCTAACCAACTTTTAACGTATAAAATTGTGCTTCATTTTGCAGACTCTTGAATCTAGACGTAGATGTTTGGGTTCACCTGAACTGCGCGCTCTGGTCTCTTGAAGTATACGAAACATTGAACGGCGCCCTCATGAACGTAGATGTCGCTGTGAAGCGAGGAACAACAACAGTAAGTTTGGAGATTCTGTGTTTCCTATTCCGTTGTATGTCACAAGGAATGGATTAAAAGTTTGACTGGAAAAATAGCATGAGTCCCTGCTTTTCTCTGAGGTGTTGCTCCGAAAGCTGTATTTCGTTAGTAATGTAATGTAATGTAAATCTTTATTTAGACACGGAGAATCATCAGTTAAGTTAATAATTAAAAATTAAAACTTGTACAACTGCTTTACATGATTGCCGTGTGGGAATCCGATATCTCAGATACTTTCTTAATACCCCGTTTAAACTGCCCAATAGAACAATCGCTTTTTAAATCTTGGGGCAAGTTGTTCCACAAACAGGCCCCGCTGTAGCAAAAACTTCTTTTTAAGTAATTAGTATTTGGCTTGGGCAGCGAAAGCTTTCCTTTAAGATTTCTTAGGTTATAAACATTAACGTGGCGTTCAGTGAAGAGACATTGAAGATAGTCTGGGGCAAGTTCATTCAATGTTTTATACATAATTAAAGCTTTCTGCCTTTTACGACGAACACTAAGAACAACAAGATATAATACCCTTGGTTGGAGTAATTTGCTATAAGGGGGCGAAGGAGTCAATTTATAACAGACGCAGGCAGGCAGGCAATGAATTTAGCCGATGCTAAAGCTAAACAAATGTATGCAGCCAGTGGTAAGGCTGGGGTTATGTGAGACTCGATATTTTGGCGAAAATCAATGCAGAAAAACCAGTCCTTCTCTGTAAAACTAATGTTTGTAGACTCAAAAGAGGTGCTTTGGGGGATACGAGACACTGACGTAATTGACTGAAGTACGTGTATATACGTGCAGGTAACAGACGAAAGGGAAGTAGTCATGCTGGTACTTTCGTTAATCAGCGCGCTTCAAATACATACATTTATTTCTTTCATTGAGTCCTTTCACGGGAACGAATGAGCCCAACAAATTGACCTGCCCCCCAACTGAGTGGCTTCATGTATAGCCCAGTTGGTAGAGCATTGCACCGGCATCACAAAGGTCAATGGGTTCGCATCCCGTGGAAGCTTCCTGAAGTTTTCAGATGTCTATATGAGACACTTGCTTAGATTGTCCAGATAAGTGCGGGGATCACTGACGTAATCGTTCCTCTTTGGCAGAATTGTGTGGTGTGTCTTAAAAAAGGTGCTACGGTGTCGTGTAACCAGAAGATTGGCTTGACCAAGGTTGGCTGCCCAAACAATTTCCATTTCACTTGTGCGATCTCTCGTGGATGTATGTTTTTCAAAGACAAGGTAAGCTGATCGTTACCAATACCTACTAATACAAGAAATTGCATGTTTAGGTGTGCTTGACTTCAAGTGGATCGTAGAGATGATGTCATAAACCGCCCGGCAAATATTGACGAAAAACGGAAGCAGTTTTTGACGTTCATGGTGCTATTCTGGAGACAACATCGGTAGTTCTGACCAATGTCCTATTTAAGTTCCCTATTGATGAGAAGGGAAAACCAGAGTGCAGTGAAAATGTGCATATAAGAAATACGTCGATAAAGAACCTGCAGCCTCTAAATTTGCCATTTTAATACCCAAAATACAAGAACCTATTCAACCTTCCAGGGATAAACCGGTTCATGTGTGAAGAGGGTCGAGTGAATTACATGTCAAAACGTGGAACAAATAATAGTCAACGTTTATGGTAGGCTAGTCATTACCGGTCACCTCTCCTAAAGCTCTAGAATTATGATGAATCAGCCTTTATGCTGGGTCTGAAGGTTTAGGGAGGATGAGAAGTTTTAAACACGTGGTTGTGATAAGCGATAACGATGTTGTTTGCTGTTGATTTGTGGTCGACGATAATAGGGACCGGAGGGCTTTCGTACTGAGCATGCGCATAAGGTTTGGAGGCTGACATTTTTCGAATTGCGCGTGCTCAGAACGGAAAACTCGTACTCGTAGTCATCCTCGTCCTCCTGTGTAATTGGACCCTAATAACTGAAATATCCCTTTGAGAAAAGAAGAACCTAATGAGCCTGAATTGACAATAAAAAGCCCCGAAAAATTAGAACCGGTTTAGTCTGGATTCGAAAAATGTAAGCTTTTATATATGCGTGTTTTCACTCATTCTCGTCACCAGAGCCTTGGGGAAACTCTGTGTAAAAGAACATGCGCCGTATGGTTCTTATAGCTGAAAATTGGCTGTTTGAGCTGGATGGCGCCTAACATGAATGCACCAATTAGAGACGCTTTTGATTGTTCTTCATGAAAACCAATGAGAAGACACTTTGTCTCAGGGTTCCCCAGAGCTCTTCTCTGAAGAGCTCTGGGGTCTAGATTTGTTTTGGCCATACTTGAATAAAGTGAAGAACTCGGTTTATACATGACATTTTTTTCTATAGATTTGAGGCGGTAAAGCGCTTGGGAATTTGGCTTCTGAACTTCCGATATTGCCTTGGTTGTTCACTCGGTTGTTTGTTTGTTTTGTCAATTATTAGACGATGCTGTGTCATGAGCACCGGCCGGATTCGTCCTCCCCCATGACGGAGCTTGTGCTTTCCTCGTATGCGGTGTATCGGAAGGTGTTTGTCAACAGAAACGAGATCAAGCAGATAGCCAGGTAACGAGGAGAATGCGCAAAAGGCCATACACCTTATTCCAAAATGGCCGCCATTTTAGTATTCTTTTGTTTCCATGCAAATTGGCCCTCTTGACCTCGCTTTCAAACGTAAAATTCAAAAGAATGTTTAAACTCGAACGAGGCCAAAAGGGCCAATTCGCAATCAAACAAAAGAATACTAAAATGGCAGCCATTTTGGAATAAGGTGTATGCATTTGACTTTCAGTCATAAGTATATTCGTGGAACGGCATGATGCCGCTTTTAAACCGCTACTTGTATTTCACTTCCTCAATTTTTTTCCACTTATTAAACATCGATCGAAGGCCTCAGATATTGCCCATCTTAACATTAGAGACGCGTAATTCGTTCAGGTACATGGACCGGCACAAGACCGGTTTTGTCGTCCAGACGAGACGAACTGATCACCTAAGTTCGTCTAAAGCGGACCTTTCAATATAAACCAAATCGTTGGGTGTCGCAAGCATTAGAATAAACGAGGAGTAATACACGGAAATGAGACTCGTGATTGGTCAATCGTCTGGTCTTTCCTGGGAGAAAAACGGATTTGGAAGAAATTGGAAGGTTCCCAATCGTTTCGATTCCGATTCGGTCTAGCTAAGACTCCATTGAAGCCTTCCCTGTTTGGTTTTCACCTGGTGGTGAGTTATCTTTTGATTCGACTCCATCGCTTGGCAAAAACCAGCTATTAATTTTCTTACCTCTCAGTTGCTCTTTGTTTTGCCTTTTTGTGGGCCCATGGTCTCCCAAAATTCCTTGCGCATGCACTGTAGTCGCCCATCTCGAATTTCATCTTACACGAAACCACTAACGCACAGCCAACCAGTTCACTCGTTTTACCTTACGAACCGCGGCGATGACTTTTAGTGAGCTTTAGGGTATTTAACGCGTTGGTAGGTCTCTTAAGCAAGAGACGTTTTTGAGCCACCGGCGGCAAGAGGACGTTATGGTCTTTTCCTTTTGGATTTGTCTTGACTCTAATACATTTATTTTGTCTGGTATCTTTTGACTGTTACGGACGATTAGTTAAAAAATCTGGGAGTGCTACTGTCCTGGCATTTGAAATGTCCATTTCCGGTTTTCGTCCGTTGTTCAAAAAGCGCGCATGCTAAAACTCCCGATTGGTTTACTTTTTTTCCCGCCAGCATGTTACGTCATAATCAAGAAACCGGTGACAAGCCTCAGACGTTACGGTTGGGGAGCCTGGTAGTAAAATCTTTGGGACAGCTTCTGCCTCACCAGTTGCAGTCATTTCACACAAGAGATGCAGTTTACCCGGTCAGTTGGTGCATAGTAAATGAAAGCCTTTTTGGAATTGCTTGCTTGCTAGGAGGCCCAACAGCAGTTTTTGAAATGTTCATTTCCACGATTAAAACCTGGTCAAAACTGGGTAACAAGTCAAAATGGGAAAAGTTACTTATTTAAAGTTGGACTTGTTCTTTATAGTCTCAATAATTTCTTGAGTATCCAAACGTACACAAGCTAATATTATTTAATACGACAGCTATTCCATTCGCGCTTTTCGGATAGGAGATTTGTCAGAGCTAACTCGGCGTTTCGTGGCTCGTTGACCATTCACCATCTTGTATCCAACGCCCTCTCGTGGAGTAATTGTGAACTATTTTAGGGAGGTGGTCCAGTGGTAAAATGAAGTTTTTGAGTTTTTAGAGCATTGCTGAAGTATCCTCCAACTGCCGCGCAATTTTGGCGACCTTCAGTGTTGCCTCTCAAGTAACTGATGTGACTCGGGCCAATGGTTTTTCTTCCTTGCCCGAGAAAACAAGACGAAAGAGACTTCTGACACTATTGTGACTTCCTTAAGATGTTCTCGGCTCTTTCGTCAGTTTATGTTTTTGCTGATGTCTGCTCTTGTTCTGTATCTCTCCGATAGGTGGGCTTCAAGACTGTACGGTTGTACTGGAGCATGCACTCTGTGAATCGACGCTGTAAATATCATTGTACTGTGGAAGATGCTGAGGGGATTCCGAGTTTCACCATCAGAGTAGATGATGTGGAGCAAAAGGATCAGCTTGTATTTAGAGGAAAAACTCCTCGAGGTAACTCGGAGCTTTTGTTTTTTTTTTCGCATGCAAAGACATGCATAAACTTGCGCCTCTTTAAATTGTACCACGCATCATACGCGTTATATGAAAGACTCTGTCGCGTTTAGAGGCTCAGCCATATGAAATGCAGTGACCAATATTTGCAGTACCTTGACAAAAAACACTCCGTATCGTGACCTCAGACTAAAGCTCAATCCTTAGTTAATTTTAATGTATTTAGTTTTAAGAGAACGTCTGTATCCACTTGTAATTTTAGAAAAGATGACTTTGTGTATATTTAAATTTATCTTTATATTCATATCTGTCAACACCGCTAATTTAAGTTCAATGTTCTTTTTGTATATATTCCTAGTTAGTTAGTGATGAGTTTTTGTAAAGGACCCCACAAGCTCATGTAGCTTTAATACTCATCGTTTTAAAATAAAGCCCATCTGCTCTGGTGTTGGCTTAGGTTCACATGCAACCAGATGGACGATCAGACATGGTTTGGTGCTACTTTAGTCTAAGTCAATGATTGCAACTCGCAAAGTTTTGATTAACGACTCATTGTGTCGACGCTCCTGCCTTTTTGCACTTCATTAAAAGAAAGGGCGCCTTCTCTTTGCTTATCACTGCCACTTGATTGTTATCCTCTGACTGTTCAATGTCGAGAGGAACGATTCTATCCTTGTTAGGTCTTCGTTGCAATGACTGTCAGTGTTTTGCTTGATTGAAAGGTAACTCGTTATTGTTAACAGGGATGTACGCACGTCATGTCTGGTTGTTTTCTTATTCGAGAACGTTTTTCACTTTACTGTATCAACCTAAACCGGAGTTGGAAATAGGCGTTTCCTTTATTGACAACTACCAATACAGAGGGATTACAAATATTAGAAGTTAACAGTGTGCGCATTCCTTAACATGGCATAACTGAACAAAGCTTGGCTTTTGTCTTTTCGGTAGATGCCTGGCAACAAATTCTCATTCCTATTTTGAACAAGAGGAAAGAGGCGGGACTCATCAAATTGTTTCCACAATACATCACTGGAGAGGTGAGCAGTAACACTGGAACCTTTATAAGAAATGCAACATGGATAAATATTACATTTTTCGGATATCAGGGGGTCTGCAGCTGAAGCGGGCATAAGGTGTTTTTTTTTTCTGGTAGGTGACGATAAGGTACATTGCGTATCTCCCAATCGCAGATCAGTGCAATCCTGTATCAGAGAACTTGCGCTCGACGACGACGGTGCCAACAAATAGAATACTCATTACTGTGTTTAAAACTGCAAGCTTACGTTTTCGAAATTTTTTCGTAAATTTTCCCTGTCGTCTCGTCGCGTTTTCGTCGACGTCCTCATTCTCGACTTTCACGTGGTAAAGTCGCCTTTATGTTTGTGCCCCAAATTACTCCCGCTGGGAATTGAGTTCAAGGGTCTTTTTTAAAATGGCAAGTTGGCAAGTTGTTAGTGATTCTAGGGTACTTCTAGTCCTTTGTTGGGTCAAACGACCAGTTAAGCACTACTTTTGTCCGTTTGCTCCCACAAAGAGCTCCTGATCATGCGAGTGAGCCAGCAGTTAATTTAGTAGCGCATCGAAAAACGTCTGAGGGACCTCAAAGAAAAGTTTGATTTTCGACTTTTTCTTCTTCGACGTTTTCCTTGAAGAAAACGTTTCCTTTGGATAGTAATAAAAACAAAATAAACCAGAAACCATCTGGTATCTAGTGCTGTTGCACCGCTTGATTAAACGGGACAAAAAAGATTTTCTTTCACCGAGTATAAGATTGGGGAGTGCCCCCTTCCTTTTCCAACCCCCGCTCGCCTTGCTTCGCTTCCGCTATTTATTTTCGTTCGTCCCGTTCCGCTTGGGAACCTCATCCCAGCTACGTGCTCGGCGACTGAAATAGAAATGCATCGATTGTGTTGGATTAAAAACGCGTTGAGCAGGACAATTTAGTGCTACTAAACCCGTCGCATCGGTTCGTCTCTTAACTGGTTGTAGTCTTTTTAAACCCGGGCAGGGTATTCGGGAAAACCAATGTTTGTTATAACAGACACGACACGATTCTTATTTAAAATTTGAATAATATTTTTTTGCTCATCTTTTCCAACCCTTTTTACTTCTTAGGATTTGTTTGGATTGTCTGAGCAATTTGTTTTACGGGTAATCGAGTCGGTAAGTACTTTAGTATGTATTGTGTGGTGCGTTTTGTCGGTCACAGGATGATCAATTTCCAGGAGAAGGGTGATAGAGCTGCTCTCACCAGCTTCGATGTGATTGACTTGCTACCCAAACCAACAACAAAGACGCAGCAACTGAAGCAATGACAGTAGAAGCTGCTAAAGTTGCTAGTAAAGGCCAGATTTCGAGAGCAGCTCCACAACCCAGGAGATAATCCTAAACGACAAGATGTAATGACTCTAAGCGAGAATGATCGTTGAGGTTTCAACGTTCGCGGCTGCCGCGACCATTGTTGCTCAAAGGTCATTACAACCGCAGTTCAGAGTATCTTTCAGTTTTCATATTCATTCATTCACCTCGCGCGGAGTGTAGTCCGAACTCGCAACTTATCAACTCCCAGGTGATAGCTGAGATGGCGCAATCGCACGCTCATGGGATGTGAAATGGAAAGAAAAGTTCTATTTGCCCACCCTTATTTACTCCGTGACGATTCCGGCAACAAACTGCCACATACAAGATTGATGTGCATGTGTATTGCATTTGTGTTTCGTTAGATGCCTGGGGTGGATCAAATGCAGGGATACAACATGCGGTATGGACCCTCGCCCATCATGGAGCTACCGCTAGCGGTAAATCCTACAGGCAGCGCCAGATCTGAACCTCTTCTGAGGACGCATTTTAGAAGTGCAAGGTAGGTGATTTTGTGTGATAATCTACCCCTGCCTTTTGGGATTTGACGTCATTTTTCTGCAGGCTTTTAGTATCATTTCCTATCTGCATAATTTTCCAAAAAGAGTATCCCACATGAAGGCCCTTAAGAGTGTCTTGTTGTGCATTAGCCGTTTTTGGACTCTCCTTCGTACAGCCAGATACTACTCTGCGGCTCAAACAAATTTATCTCCACTTAGCTTTTGAACATTACATGTAATGAACGCTTTATTACTTCCACAGAGCACGCGCTCTTCGTTCTGCCACGAGTTCTGGACCTGCGTTATCCCCTGCTGTTTCGGTTGGTGCAGGAAACGCCGATGAGTCTTCGAGTCTGTACCTCAAACAGTTTGTTTATTCCAAAGCTGCACAGTACCGCAAACTTAAAACAGAGTGGAAATCGAACGTTTTCTTAGGAAGATCCAACATTCAGGTAGGTTCTGGCCGGAGAATGGGGGTGTAATTGGTTCTTTCTTTGGCCAATTTCAGTCACAACAGACCGAAAATAAAAGAACCAATCAAAAACGCAAATGAAACACATGCAGCCGATGCTAAGCGCGGGTCAACCCGTTCGAATAAAGCTGCCCACCACGTAACCAAAACTCCCAAACATTTTAGGTGAAAGGCAAATGTGAGAGCTTTTTTTCAGAAATTCCAGTCGAATGTTTGGGACAACTGTTTGAGGTGGCCCATTCATTCCGGGTAATACGAAATCATCGGAAGTTCGTTTTCCGGTTGACAGTATCTATTTGAAAATGAATTACTATTATACAAAGGTCCCAACAAATGTTAAGCATCCAAGATCATAGCTGAATTGACTTTCGCTTATTATTGGATAAAGCGGGGAATTAGTTTGGCTTTTTAAAGGGGCTATGTCACGTTATGTCAGGGTGTTTAGGATACATCTTAGTTAATCACGAGTTTAAAACTCGGAAGACGGTAATGTGGAATTCCTTTACTGATTAAATGAACGTTACATCACAAACAAGATGATTCAAAGCAAAAACGACCTTTATCCAGACGATTTGCCATAAAGTCCGAATTTTTTTTTTCAAGGTAACCTACCCAAATGAAATCCGTTTCAATCCTGTCCATATGTGTTCATCCATGGTTCTCTTTCCTTTTGCTGTATTTCTCTTATGTTGTTTAATTGTTTTATGGAAAAATGTTTCATTCTACTTTTAAGGAATTTTGGTTGTTATGAAATTGCATCATTTTGCTTTTGTTCCTCCCTGAAATAATGCCTTTGGTGAAACCATAGAGACCATGGTTCTACCAATGGGGAAGCAACTTCACCTCCTCTACAAACCACTTACAACCTACGATTCCTCAATTCGTTCTGACGAAGGGCTAACGCTGGAAACGTTAGCTCGGAGATCATTATTACGGTGGTTAATTTTATCTGACAAAACGAGGTTTTTGTGTTTCACTCCCAACCGACTCGACAGAAGTGTCATTTTGACGATGTATTTTCATGCCTCAGATTGGTCCACGACACTTTTTCTCTGGTCGCAGAGATTAACTTCCTTGTACGTTTTTCTTAATTCAGGGCCTGGGTCTGTTTGCCAACAAGGACATGGAAGGGGTAAGTCGTTTCGCAGTTTCCTTGTTTTTCGACTGCCCTTGTCAAAACGCTAAGAAAATTGTCATAAGAAATTGCAAATGTCGGTTGTTTTATTGTGTCTGCAGGGAAGTATGGTGATCGAATACATTGGTTCAATCATTCGAAATGAAGTGGCCAACAGAAGAGAACAGATCTACGAGAAACAGGTTACTTACTTTACTTGTTTATTTAATTTTCGTTTTGCGTGTATCAAGAAGTGAGAATACCTCCTTTAAGGCGAAATCTATGAACATGACAGTGATCGCCTCGCGTGTGAAACTGTCGTCGAAAGACGTTTCTTTCCATGGAATTCGTAAGAGAATAACCCGGCTTTTTTAGAATTTCTAACTGGGAGCCTTTCTAGCTATCCAAGGACCGTGTTTTTCGGAACGTCGTTATCTTTGCTGAAGTCATTGTTAACCGTTTGTCTTGACAAATGCTTCAAAATTCAAAGAACTTCTTAGATTTGGTCATCTCTCGAAACTCCTAGTCTTTTGGTCGGAGTAAAATCAGCAACATATTTTAGTTATCAAAAACTGACAAATTACTTTAGTACAAAAGCAGTAATGACCCTTACATTCTTTGTTAATTTTAGAGTTTCGAAAGCAACTTTTCTTACAGATTATCTGGGATATCGGGTTGAGATATTTACTAATTTGGAGTTAACTTGGTATGCAAAGAAATTTCCTCTGATTTTTAGCTTGATCAGTTGGAAATATGATCCACATATGTTAAAGGCAAGAACTGTAAACGGAGATTCCCCGCGGCGTTAGGTTAGACCGCCATCATTGCTTCGAAATGCTTACTTTGAGCGTGAATTTTGGACTTCGTGCGTGATCCGCCATTACTCACCTTCCAAACTGACCGATTGGACATCAGAAGGTGGGATCTAGGGAAAAGTGACGTCATTGACTCAATGGCTTAAAATTTCAGCGTCAAACGCAGCTTATTGTATGTTTAAAAGTCTGAAACTCCCTTGCTGCATATTAATTTAGCCGCGTACACACGCGTTGTATTCTTAAACCATTGAGTCTTTGACGTCATTTTCTCCTCGATCCAGCCCTCTCTCTCTCTCTCTCTCTCTCTCTCTCTCTCTCTCTCTCAAGGCTTTATAAGTTAGTAATGGCCTTCCGTAAAATAGGAAGATTCCAGGTAAAATAAACAGGTGTCTTTTTTAAATCAATGCCTAAAACTTGGGTCACTTACTGTTTAGTTAACATAGTTTTGAAATCCAAAGAAAATAAAAAAATAATTTTTTTGGTCACAGTAGCACTATAGGGTCTTTCCCGGCCAATATTTCATGACCTGCCTGAGGCTCCAAGGAACTATTTTCTGCTTACATGGGGAATTGACTAGTCGTAATCTGGGTTTGAAAATGCTGTGTCTCTTTTCAGAATCGTGGTGTGTATATGTTCAGAATCGATTCTGATGCTGTGATCGATGCTACCATGGCGGGTGGTCCTGCGCGTTACATCAATCACTCTTGCAGTGTAAGTTGATCTCTGTTCCGTTTGAGATCTCTGTTCCTAGCAGCGTCTTTAGAGGTATAGGGGTCATAATGTTATTGGTGGTGGTGATGAGTCCGATTGGGACTTAAACGGTCTAAGACGGCGACGTCGACGAAAATTGTCACCAAAATATAACTCTGCATGCAATTCCATGTCGTTCACGTCGTGCAATGTGGACGAAGTATCCTAAAAATAAAGCGGTACGAGCGGGAATGAAAGATTCACGTTTGTAATCTCGCGTCGTTGTCAAAACCTCAAATTTGGTGATTTTACGTCGTCGTTGTGAAGAGTACCGCAAAAATATGCGCTGAAATACGTGCAGCACGAATTTCTTCCTCTTTAACCAATGATATTGTTTTCGACGTTCTCGTTGACCACCTCGTCGTAGATCTTAAAAGGGACGGCAACCGGAAAAGAAAATTTCGCGTGCCAGGACAGTGGTGTCTCCCAGATTTTTATACTAATCATCTCTAATGGAGTAAAGATACTTGATAATGTAAATGTGGTTGTGTGTAGGTAAGTTAAAAGGGAAAACAGCTCACTTCCGGTTGCCGTCCGCGTCTCGAAAACGCGCGTCCTTAAACTCCCTAATGTCTGATGATGATGATGACGACGACCACGCCTTTATTTTCAAGTCTCAAGCTTATCTGGCCGGGCACAAGTGGAAACTGTAAATCACATCATATCAAGTGTTGGTTTTTGAGGAGAGGGGAAAACCGTTTTACCCAGAGAAAAACCTCTTGTGGGAGCAGAGTAGAGAACCATCAAACTCAACCCACATGTAAAGTTGAGCCCGGGAAGCCAACCCAGGCCTCGTTGATGAAGGACGGTTGCTCTCGCCACTTTGCCAACGCCCTTAAACACGAATACACACACAAAAGGAGTTTCTGACGCCATGTTTTTGAAAAAGTTTTCCAAGCGTGCATGATCGCCTAACATGCGAAGAATAGACAGAGAAAAACTGAGACGTAATTTGTTCACGATTTTCGCATGGCAATGAAAGTGATTCAACATCTTAACCAAAAAAATCAAACAGCGTCGTGTCCTTGAGGGCTTTCTTGGCTACAATTTTAACATCGTTCTGTTTGCATCCATAGTATATGTAAAAGTTCCTCGCCTTTTAAAGCCGGTCTTCTTCAGCCTTTCCCTGGGGGAGATGTAAATTGATATGACTGTAGGATCTCGAATCATACTCCTTCTCTCACACTTTAATTCATGCATTGACTTTATTAGTTGGTTTGATCATAGTTAATAAACGGGAATGGTTATGAAACCCGACAAATTTCTTTGTTGTAGGTTTTTGTTATCTTTTTTGTCCTTGACCGTGCACAAAACACAATAGTTGTTTACTCCGTACTGAGGAACTAACCAATAGAAACGTGTTGGCTACATAATTCATGCATAGTGTATGAGCGCAAAACAAAAGATTGTGCACGGTCGTGGACTTTCTAACCTAAATCTTGGCATCTTTGTTTGCTCCTTTGATGTTTGCCGAGCTTCCAAACCAGTCCCCTGTATTAACTATGGTTTGATGTTTACTAACAATGGAAGCTGTCCAAATAGAAATGAAAAGCTGCTAAAACATAAAAGGTTTTAAACCCCGGCTGACTAAGCAACAGCAACAAACGCGCAAAAAATAACAAAAACACAATGCTACACATCTCGTGGTTGTATCATCTTTAGCCCTCGGTGGTTAAATTCACTTATATCCTAAACCTAGAAGTAAAGTGATATAAAATCCATTGTTTGAAAAGCGTTGGTTCGAGGCTTTTGCTTTTAATTATCGCTGTTATTACTCTATGCAATCCGTCCATAGTTTATTCTGTCCCTGGCGCAGGTTCCTCCCTCATAGCCAGATCTTGCCTGATAGTTTGGTTTTTTGGGTTTCATTTTTAGCCTAACTGCGTTGCTGAAGTGGTGACTTTCGAGAAGGAGCAGAAAATTATTATCATTTCAAACAGAAAGGTCGAGAAAGGGGAAGAGGTACGAGTTTGTTCTTGTTTTCTTTGCATGATTGCCGCACCCACGCGTCCCGACTGCCGACTGCTACGGGTTGGCGGTTCGTGTCTTCCCGAGGAAACACGAACCACTGACGTCAGAATTAACGTTTACATCATCGCTTGCGGCTTTTTGCAACACTTGGATATTAACACATTTGAGTAATTATTGGTTAGGAGACCTCAGGAAACTACCATCCTAAACTAACAGATTCGGTATGTAAAAGACGAGCCAAGAAACTTACTTTGGGATAGAATTAACATTCAAGTGTGATTTCCAGTACTACAAACGGTAGTTATCGGTAACAATCCCGGGAATGGGGAAGATATCTGTTTACCAACATTGCTTTTGTTATTCAAATGTGCCAAACACAGGAAAAAAGACCCTTTGTTTCGAGAGCCAGTGAGGCTCTGGTTGGCACATTAATTACAATACACCGTAAGGGTAAGGTGGTCACGTAGCGCCGAGATCGATGGAATTCCCGCGGGCTGGCAGAGGGTAGGAGTTGGTCCCCTGGGCGTTTTGATCAAGACCCTCCCAAATCTTGATTTTTTTTCATGACGTCACGGCCGTTATGTTGGTGTCCCGGGAATAGGCCATTTCCGAGGTCATGTCTGCCTCCTCTTCAAAGCGAGTCCATGTTCGAAGTTTTTGTGGTGGTAATTAGTTC
>NC_090876.1:37040158-37055158 GCF_036669935.1 Montipora foliosa
CCGCGTCTCGCGCCAAAATTCCCTTGTCGGACCCAGGAACACGGTGGACGACCGCGTGCTCCCAATCATCCCGATTCTCTCAATTTTTTTTTTTACCACTGAAACCAGGCTTTAGGATGAAAGCAATAATCTTGAGTTCTTTCAAAATGGGAATTAATTGCAAGGATTTCTGCATATGAAATCATTCGTACTCTCAGAATATTATTGTTTGTAATGCGTTTTGTTTGCGCACTCCAAATTGGCTCATTAATACTCAAACAGTGGGCTGTGATTTGGACAAAATTAAGTACTTCAATATCGAAAGTACAAAAAAAAAAACGTGAAAATTTTTTTGGCAACCAACTACATGTAGGAAATATTCCGAATTCCAGTGCAGTTGAACGGGAATGAACAGCTTGTTTAACCTGCTTCATACGGGGCCTCCATAACTTTACGTATTTTACGATTTTACGCGCCACGGATTCAACGAAGATAAGCCACTCGTGATTTTATATCAGAAATTGAAGGTACCTCGACAGAAAAGCCGTTCTCAAAATCTATTCTAATCCACTTCATGATTTTTTGGATCTCAATTTGAGGATGTATCCCTCGCACACGTTATTTTCCGCAGCTGTGGTACTTGCTCGTTCATATAAACGTAAGATGGAATGTACTGGCAGAGAAGAGGCCAGCCACGACCTCTGTACATGCGTTTTCCATGAAAACTGATTCGTCGGCTTAATACATACTTCCGTGCAATTTCTTAGGGGGGAATGTCTTACTGGACAGGAAACAGCCCGTCGATGCATTTTCTGTGAGCAGATGTTTGTGTTTCGATGTCATGTTAGAACTTAGTTAAGAGCTAGGATACAAGTCGAAACTCGTACAGCCGGTTTCACTTTGCTATGTTAATAAATAAATTGCCCGGGGCGTGGTACTCATTAAATTGTTTGAAGAAACCAGCTTTGTGTAACTAATCATGGCTCAGTACATCTTGCGAAGGAATTGAAGAACTTTCGAAGACCCGGAGAGCTAAGATGAAGAGGACATGTAAGAATAAACACATCAGAGTTGGCAGGTTGGCAGGTGTTCGCTAAAATGATCGAACAATATTTGGCATTTCATAATCCTGGCGCCACAGTTACGAAGAGGCTTCCATTTGAGAAAGACAGTTTGCCGCCAATCTCGATTAGCTTTTAAACACAAGCAAACAAAAAAGTGCATTGCCGCGACCTAGTTTTCGGACCTAATAAGGCGTATCTAACGTTCATATAAAAAAGCCCGTAAGACACACAATACCTTTCATGATAGTTTTTGAAATCCTTTTTGGGCGAGAATCGAAAGTCATCAAAACATTCAAGAAACTCGTTGTACATTAACACGTTTTCTCAAAAGCAGGTGGTTGCATATTTAAATCGCCTCTTTTGAGTTGATGATTAGGCCTCGATCCACTGACATTCTATGGGAACAAAAACCGGAACTTTCGTTTCACTTAAACTGTAAACCGTTATATTTCTTCAGCGCTGAACTTTCTTCGACTTACAACTTTACCAAATGTGTTTATCTCGGCCGAACGCTATAAACTTTTCATTTTGCTTATTGAAGAGTCTTTGAATTTTTCTGTGTCGCCACCTGCAGGAGCGGGTTTAAAATAAAGAAAATATTAGGGATCCCTCAAAGACTTCCGAATTGCTGAATTCGAAATGGGAGTGAAAATATCAATCGCAAAAACACAGCGATAGCCCTTGTTGCATTTTTTTTTCACACTGTAAGGCTTACAGTGTGAAAATTTGATTTTTTTGATTCCGATATACTACACTAATGCTTTCGAGTCACGTTTCTGATAGTCTTTACGAAAGTTTCGAAATTCGGTTTTAAAAAACCGAATCTTAGTTAATATATTTGGATTCGCCCTCTGCCATTTTTCCCGGTGCTTAAGTAGGAGTTAGTAACATAACTGCCCGGCAGTTAGGGTTTGCAAGGAAAGTCATTTATTGTTGCGACTCTTGTTAAAAGTAGCAGTATTTCATATAAACTATTTAAAAAGGCTGGCGGTCAATTTTTATTGAACAACACAGGTATTTTCATATTTCAAGATGGATGTCATAATTTCCATCAATGATTGAAGGAATTTTTTTTTTTTTTTGTCCAAGAATGGAAACATCGTGAATCCCTTCTCTATGTTTTTTTCAGCTCCTGGTGTATTCTGAATACCAGCGATAGGGATTGTCTTTGCTCAAATAAACGGTGCCTCTTTGGTTTTAAGCACCGGATCACCCGATCGGTCTGAATTGGTTATTTTATATATCGATCCAAGGAGGGAGGTTCTTTTTCATTTATTCTGTCCAAGAATACAGAATGCGCCAACTGTTGAAAAGTGAATACCTTTTCTTTGTTTTTTACAGTAGTCGATGACATTGTATGTACATCGCTTCCTTTGCTAATGTGAAAGCCAAATCAACGTGCAGTTACATAACATTATCTTTGCGCAAACCTCATGACATGTCAGCTCTTGTACGTGAATAAATTGACTTTGAATTGACTATAAAGGACGGGAATTTTCTGTATGTAACGTGATCGGTTTTTCGAACACGTTCGAATCGGTGCTGTTTACTTTATAGTACAATGAATAATGATATATTTTATTGGGTTTTTAACTGAAAGTAATGTCAAAGAAATGGCAAAATGCTTTCAAACCACAAGATGAAATATATCTGCGATATCATCATTTTGAAAATTCCTCATTTTTCCGTCAGGAGCACTTGAAAAAGTTAAAAAATTAAGAGCCCCGTTTAACGAAACGAAAATTGTATAATTCCTCGTTTCAGGGCGGAAAGTCGTACAAAGGTTTAATGAAGCAGAAACCTATAAATCTATTTTAAAATGACACGCTGAAAGTTTGCAATCTTGATAGTCACCTACAGCTGAAAAATGGCCTTTTGTAAAAATTTTAGCAAAAATATGCATTGTCATTGTAAAGGCAGCAAGTTTCACTGGAAAAAGAGACGCTGTGGAGGCGTAGAAATGACGATTTCCGGGGTACGCGGTTGTAAATAAGACCTTGCAAATAAACTGCTTGTCGCATTATCTGGCAAGAATCATCACATAAAACGTGTTGCTCTTTGAATCGGTGGCATGTAAATCCCATGTGGTAGGTATTTAGCTGTCAAACCGCTTTTCAAATATTGAAGTGTCCTCCTGTTGTCCGCTTTTGTCAATATATGGTAACTCGAGCGCGTGGGATCGATAAACGCGCACTCAATATAGAGACTGGAAAATTGAGAAGTCTTCGTTATTGGAGAGGAATCCTAAACATTTCACGGGGAGACGAAAACATGGGCGATCGCAGACATTTTCAAATTCCAGACAGACAAACAAGACGCCCAGACGTCACAATTTTAGTAGCACCATAAAACCTCCCAGAAAAGCTATCCCAACAAAACACCGGTCCCTGATAGCATTTCGCCTCCAACGGGGCTGACTGAATGACCTACATCTCATTTTTACACAATAACAAGGGTCGCAATGTCAGGTCTGAGCCCAAACAAAGAAAGTTGGTGTACACGTAAATCACATGATGTAGGTGACAAAGGTCGTTTATGAGCTTTTATGGACAGCAAAAAGGAAAAAGTTGATTTCCAAATATGAATATCTCGATGAACAACTTTTTACTAAAATATTGGAATTTATGTCAGTTTTTTTTCTCCCTGCTACAGATTTTCATTGAGATTTCAGACCCTTTTATTTTTGTTGATTAATACTAAAAGATACCGCGAAGGTGTTTGTACATCCTTCTTATGTGATCACCAACATGTTTTTTTCTATTGCAAAGGCCGACAGCATACTGTCATTCGAGAGAAAAGTATGTTTATTCTAGTTTTCCCAAAAGCAGAAAAGATGCAATGTTGACCTTAACAATTTTTGTACACGACAAATTCCGTTTGAGTTGGGTTGTCATTCAGGTGAACATTAATTTCACGACAACTGAACAAAGGTAAATAGGCAACAATCGCACGTAAACCGGAACCTACAACACTCACGCGAATGCATACGTGAAAACATGTTCGAACTCAACCCAACTGATCTGGACTCCATCCTAAAGGCTATTTTGCTTGAATAAAAATCTAGAGGAAGATGTCACCTCGATTTACTAGTATTTTCTCTTTTGGAGATAAATCGTGTCTTTGGCCTAAACATTGTCAACAATTGAAAATTCATCGTCTACAATGGCCTGTCAATCAAGGCGATTGACAAGAACGCGTGTAGGAAATAATTGCTATCAATATTTGAGTGATGTGATTGGACGAAATGTTTGCCATTACATGACCGTGCTGACTCAATCTGAACCATGTTCTGCGCATACGAGAGAGTTTGTTTGGTAGGGAAGGTTCATGGGTGTTTGGCGGACCGATTTCTCTTAACATTTTGAACTACTGATAATGAAATGAGGACTAAAGAAGGGGTCTGGAATGGAAAAAAGCTTAGTGCCATCGGCTTCCCCAAAACGAGGACCAAGTTCTGCCGATGCAAACCTAAGCATCGTTTTGAATCTAATGTGTCATACAACTTGCCATCGCCAGGGAGGCGAAACTGAGAAATTTGCAAAGAGGGCCATTGAATCCTTGGTGAAAAAACTCCGGAAGAAATCTGAAGAGCTGGACTCATTGATCACGGCTGTGACGAGCCAAGGATCGAAATCATCCAAATGTGTCACGATTCAGAGAACTTTAGATGGCAGACTTCAAGTCTGCGAGCGCAAGGGATTCCCACATGTGATTTACGCTCGGCTCTGGCGATGGCCAGATATTCAGAAAATGGAGATGAAACACTTGGACTTTTGCCGCTTTGGCTATGATCTTAAGTACGAAAGTGTTTGCGTCAATCCCTACCATTATGAAAGAATTGGCAGTCCATCCGGTAAGGCTATTT
The DNA here is from genome assembly GCF_036669935.1 of Montipora foliosa. Classification (NCBI taxonomy): domain Eukaryota; kingdom Metazoa; phylum Cnidaria; class Anthozoa; order Scleractinia; family Acroporidae; genus Montipora; species Montipora foliosa. The sequence continues at coordinate 37,045,067 of NC_090876.1, forward strand.
TTCGTTTTGTTGGAGGTTATAGCTCTTTGTGTCAACAGTTTAGGTGATGTTATGTTGTACACTGAAAGGGGAAAAACAAATTGAACGGCTTTTTTGTGTACGTGCTCACACGAGCTACGTGATGACAAATTTTACACTAGTGTAATAATATGCCACAGTCCCTTCTCCTTGTGGTTTGTTTAATCCAGCTATTAAATCTGGACTAAAATTATCTATCAAAAACTTATTCCATTATCTGTAATTTGTTACGAGTTCGTGTTATAAACAAGAGTTTTTTCAAGCTTACTACAACGTCGTGATCGGGGGATAATATTATTATAATTCATTCAAAGCATTGTTTCCTATCGACATACGGTCTACTCGTTCAGAACTTTCGGGGTTATGTCATTTTTTGAAAAGCTTGCTGCAGGCAAAATGCGCGTGTGATTTTGTGCTTTTACTCAACTTGTTTTTCGTTCTAATTCTTGGTCCGTATATTCTCCCCTTTACAAATTCATTACTGCTGAACACAATGTTTAAGAACGAAATGCTAATTTTCACCTTGGGAGTTGGCGCGGTGGTGTTTTTCTGTAAGCTTCTTCTTTGTTTGGATAACGAGCCAGCGGCTATTTTGCATTTTTAATTTCGAGTTGAAAGTCGCTTCGTTTTTTGGCGCACTTCTTAGCGTGATTCATCGCAAACAACTCTTCAGACTGATATTCAGACGTGTTGAGCTTCAAATCACGTCAGATGACCGGCGATCATTTCGTGTGGGGCAAGAGAATTATTTTGTCTGGGTTTTGTTTAAGTATTATTGTTGGTTAGTGGTCATTGTCTGGCTGGAGCGTTTCTTGTCTGAAAACGTCTGAAACGTCGTCTGCTTCGATTCTAATTTATTTTAAGACGTCAATTTATTTTTGTCGCAGCGTTCAGCACGCGCGGCGGCCATTTTGAAGTAAATTTCGGGCTAAAACTCACTGCTGGAACAGTTTATATTGAGCAGATTAAAAGTAAACACAATGCTTCATTAGTATTCAAAAATCCATCATTTGAATATATTTTTATTTCAGTCTGCTTCGCTGTCTAGACGATAGCGTGAATAGTTGGCCCGCTACATGATCAGATGAGTAAAAGATTACGTTAACACGGTTTTTTCCACTGCAATCGCATGCTATCGTTGTTCTTCGTGAAGCAGGTTTCGTTCCGTGGAATGTCTTTGAAATTGTCAATGCCATTTCTGACATCGCTTATTGTCCTAATCAGATGTCAATTTTAGCAGCAGCGCATCGAGTCACGAATTCAATTTTTTTCATGTCTCAGACAAAACGAACATCCGACTTTTTGACAGAAATTGTATTTCGAACGGTGAAAACCGTCGAATATGTCACCTGTAGACGTTTTTCACAACCTTGCGCCATTAATATTTCTTATCCCTTTACAAACAAAACCACAAAAGCCACGTAGGTGCTGATTTAAATTTTGCTCGCTCTGGTCTTGTCACGTAATTTGAATTTCGCTTTGGGTCGTGCGGTTTGAAACGTTCACCGCTTCACCTTGTCGGATATTGTTTTCTTGCGCATTTGCAAAGGTTTTTTTTCACTTGTAGTCGGTCATTTCAGCCAAAAAAGATTTGGCGGTCTCTTTTGTTATTGTTGTTGGAATTTTTAAACCCCAGGGGACTGGTGCCACATACAACACCTGAAGTACAAGTTTTTAATTTATTGTTTTCTTGTTTTGAGGTTTTTCACTTTTACAATGTCTGACAATTTTGTGCCACTTTCATTAAAAAAAAAAAAAAAAAAAAAACGCATTCCAAATCTTCTTTACAAAATTGAAGGTATTTTTTTAGACAAGAAAAATAGAGTTGATCATGCATAGCGTTGATCTTCTTTGGGCTTCTATTATATACAGGTTTACAAGTGAATGTTTAAATAAGTAGAATGTTTTCCTTTTGGGGTGACTTCTTTGTTGTTTTGAAATCTTAGGAACTAGCAAGAGTACTGATTTTCAAATATGCAAGAGATCTAAAAAAATGTGTTTAAATGTAGGATAATGTTTTGGCACAGCTATAATAACAACTGTTTCCAAACGTTTCGTTGATGCCAGCTAGGGTTATTTTACTTTTGGCCACACACATCCAATTTTGTCTATTCTTGATAGTTGGAGAACCTAGCATCCTTGATTTTTTGTTTTTAGAGTTTTACTATGAATGGATGTCACATGCAATAGATTTTTTTCTTGGCCTGACCTTTTATTTTCACGCCAACTTTTTTCATGTATCACATGAAATTGCAGCTGGGTTGTTGTGTTATATTACAGACAAGTCACAGAGAATGATTGTTGTTATTACTGCTTGGATGTGCAAAAAGTGACTTAAACGTTAAATAATTGCATTTTATGGCCTTTTCCTCCACTTTCTTGTTCAGACAATTCTTGTCACAAGATGTCTTCTATAGATAAAACTTTCATGTTGGGTGTTACTATGTTGATAAATTTTCACTGTCTCGTTTCATGTGAAAACAGACAACTCTTCAATGTGTTTTATTTCTAATAATGAGAATTATACTAGGGCCGTGAAGCGGCCTGAAGTTATAATTATTCAAATTATATGAACAGATGAAATGAGAAATATTTGAAGCACTAACTGGGAAATTCCTACCATTTGTTTTCTCATATATTTTGCACAGAGTCTGTGAAATATGATTATTTCACTCCTTGTCAAGTTTTGTCTAAGTTATGTACGTGTCGAATACTGCTACACAAGAAATGTGAAACGGTAAAACTTTAATGCAGAAATTATATGACATTATGGTTGGATCACAGGCAGCTGCAGTCAAATGGAGTTGTCTTTTAGGAATAGAAGGAAACTAAGAGATGATTATTTTTAGAACCCTTAAGCGGTTGTTTTGGCCAAACGTTTGCGTAAATCAGCATCTCTTTTTAGAGAAAGTAAATCCATTGTAATCTTGGTAGGGTCAGGTCATTAGTTTGAAGGGAAGAAGAAACACTTACGTTTCTGTCTTTTTATCTAACTGGCTTGCTGTTAAGTTCTATATAGCATTGCTTGAATTCACCTCCTTTAGCTTCAGCAGATAATCAGATTTATATTCTGAGTGTTAACAATTATTGTTTCAAGGAAACAAAAGCTTTCCTTTTTTTGTTTCAAAGATGGAAGCTGGGAGTGATTTCACATGAAGACGCTTATTTCTTGGAAGTGAAGAGAAAAAATACAGGGCCCAGTTCCTCAAAAGCCGATTAACGCTAATCTAAGATTAAAAATTAACCAAGCAGTTTATTTCTCTTCTCCCAAATGCTGTTCAACGCAGATTTTCGGCAGAACTTTACATGAGAAGACGTCAATCTTGAAAAACAAAAATAAGCAAAAGAAACTTTCACCAAAAAGTTGAAAACGTGAAGCAAAAGTTTACGCTAATCCTGGATTAAGTTAATCGGCTTTCGAGGAACCAGGCCCAGGGCAATTAGTGTACTTAAGTTCAATTTTAGGCCACTTTAAAAAAAGGCTAAAAATTTCACACTGGCACTTTATGCGTGGCTACCCTGAGCCCTTCAAAGGATAGAATCATCAAATTTATTATCATATTTAGTATTGAGTGAACAATTAATGTCTGATCAGAAACCCATAAGGGTTGAAATGTGTAACGCGCGTTCACAGCTTCCGAATATTCAGTGTGAACTGATTGGTTGAATGTTTCAGTGCTAAGTACCATATTTGGAAACCCCTCGCTCTTGTTGTTCCAAGTATGGTACTTAGCAAATTGAATATTCAGAAGCTTGTTTCCCAGCACACAAGGGGCCGTTACACGTTTCAACCCTTAAGGGTTTCTGCTATGATTTCATTGATTGATATGGAAAATGGGCAATAAAAAAGAAACCATGTCAGGTTTCCCATAAACATAACACCCTTTTTAGAAAAAGATTCATGCATGGCCTTCACAGATAAGGAAAACTGTAAATGCCACAAATAGTGAAACATAAAATGACCACCCTCTTTTGAAGTTTGTGCTGTAGCGCTTCATAACAAGGCGGACCGATTGCAAATTGTAACATAATGATCGATTCCTGTACATGTATGCAAAGGCTCCCATTGAAAACTACAGTTCTTGGTCAGTGATCAATGACTGTGCCTCCCTTGAAAATAAGTAAGAAAGTTTTAATTGCTTCTAATTGTTAAAGATTTATTTAGTTTAACATGCTTTACTCTGACTGAATATATCAGAAGCAACCTTTCTAGAGCTTTGATCCTGATACGTGTATATCTGGATTGCTACGTATCAAAGGAAGAAACGTTTAAGGATTATGCCTGCCAGATTGATAAGATTTGCTGGATAGCAGTTACTGTAATTCTGCATTTTCTTTGTTTTTTGAATTTCCATACATCGATCTTTCAATGTCTTGGCAGTGGTCGAGCGATTTTTTCCTCTTTTTCCTTGTTTGTGTCATTAAAATTTATCAGGTATATGTAATTATTCTCTTAAGGGTTCCTCACTTATTTTGAGGACTTGTGGTTGACCACAGTTGCTTCAGTTGGGGGTCTGCAGAGTTGTCTGTGACCATCTATTGTCTGTCAAGGCTTTTAAAGATATCAGCTTCTGATAAGACATTATGGTACAACAAGGATTCTTTTGCAATGTGTGTTCATGATTTTCAGTCATAATAATTTTATTATTTGTAACCTTACAACTTCATACAACTGTTCATATAAGGCTGTCTTATAAAAACCTCATGGGAAGTGATATTGCATTGATATTCTTGAAATATTTAATTAACGCTATCAGTGCGTGACAGTAGTATTGTCTGTCTGTCTGTTTTCCCTTAAGAGGTAGCAACTTACTTTTTATACTATTGAATGTAATGCTGACAGAACAACTGCCATTATTTCTTAAGGTGTGATAGAAAATTATTGTTCAGACGCCCAACAATAGTTTGATTAAAACGATTTTGTACAAGCTGGATCTCTGCAAATACTAGAATTTCCTGTCTAGACATTGAATAATAAGCAGTTTAAAAAACCCACTCCAATCTGTCATTTATTTTGCTCATGAAATGTTAAGAATTTTCAGCAGGAAACATGATATCCTTCAGTTATGTCACCCGCTATTAATTGCGCTACTGACAATATCACTCATATCTATTGTTCGTAGTTGCTCAGCTGGATACCTGATATTTGACATTTTTCTGTCATGTTTGGGTTTGTTATGTCTGCTATGTTGATTTTTTTTACAACCTGCTGTATGTACATGTATGTAAATGTACATATTTTTAATGTAAATATAATATTGAGATGCAGCGGAAAGTGAACTGTCTTGGCCTCATTTATAGATAGACAAAATATTTTATTTTATTCAAGTTTTGTGCATAATGTTCACTTGACCGACTGTCCATTTGAATGTCACTGCCAAGGTCGAGCTGGGTGCATGTTTGTCTGAAGTCTTAAAACTACTGTCAGCTTAAAATCATGGTGTTCTAAATCCTTCGAGCATTGTGTTGTAATACGATCTAGTATCACCGCACTGCTGTTTGCGTAGGATAACTTCCTGTGAACAAACAGGCACCTTTAAACATTTCGTCTCACTGAATCAGAGGGTTCATCAACAAATGAACATTATGAGAACTTCTTCATTTACTTGCAACACATTCAAACTTGAAAACAAATGCATATTAAGGCTGGCTAGACGAAATCGCAAAAGATATGAAAAGTAGTACATGAGATGAGTTTAATTAAAGTAAAAACATTGTAACCATAATAAAATTATAGTATAATTTGGAGTACAAGGACAAACATACCTCTGTCTTCAATTCTGAGTTAACAACAATCAAATAATTCACAGTAAAAATCCAAAAAAGAGAGCAAGATGTGAATAATGTCAAAACACCTGATAGCACAAGGTTTGGTCATATTACAATTAACTGCGCATGAGCAATGAAATTAATGATGTAAACAAAGGTAACTTAAGGTCATACAATGCAATGTGGGTAATGCTTACCCAAATTCAATTCATTATGCCAACTGAGTTATCATTGAACTCCAATCAGCCAAATGTACCTGGATCAGGAAATTGAAGGGCAAAAAATCCCAAGATACAGCTGTATACATTTAGGCTATTTTATTCATTATCTTGAATGTGGATTTAGTTTCGCTTGTGTTGGAGTCAGCCAGCGTTTGACTGGTCTGTTTGACTGTACAGGAACTTCTGATTGTCCAATTAAGATCATGAGTCTTGCTCTATTGCCTGGGTTATCATGATCACTTGTCTTACCTGTTCAGATTAATGAATGTGAGGTCATCACCTCCTAATTGCAGATACTTAAGGGTAGACTTTGTGTGGATCAAAGTTTTATTGTTGGTAGATTGGTACATGTTTTATTACTAACTTAGTAAGAATAATATTGGAATAACAAAAAATGACAAATCCTACCCTTTCATGGAAAATGATCCACAATGATATGGTATGAAAGAGTGAATCTCAGGGCAATTTGTGGTGTTAATATAATATCACTGTCTCAAATTGCACAATGAAACCTGTGTTAGGTCTGTCATAAATGTCACGCTACAGTATATTCAAATTTAATCATTGTCTGTAGAAAAGAGATTTGAGATTTGTTGTTGTTTAACCTGTTGACTCCTGTGAGTGAGGTATAACAGATTTTACTACACGTAGATGTATGTCTAATGCCAGACAGGTTTACTCGTCAAATGGGGGCGGCCTATAGTGCGTTTGAGGATTGAATGGGTTAATAGTCAGGTGAACTTTTTTCACAGCAAAGTTGTAACATTTCCTAATCTCCCTTTACAGCTGCAACTCTTTCAGTCAAAGCTACATCATCGAACTGTGACAAATGTGCATTGTCTGTGTTGAAAGAGAGCCCTCCACATCCAACCTCAACGTATGAGCAGCCGAAATATCTAGAAGCAGGACCCAGCAATTCTTTGCCAGGACCTAGCAACATTCCTTGTTCAGCAGATCCCTGTCCTATCATAGTTAGGAATTTACTTTGGCATGCTGTTCTCAGACACCAGGGTGTGGATGCTGAGAGTTTTAGTCGTAGGGCTATTGAATCCTTGGTTAAAAAGCTCAAGAAAAAGTTTTACGAGCTGGACTCGTTAATTGTAGCTATCACATCAAAAGGACGGCAACCCTCGAAATGTGTTACAGTGCAAAGAACGATGGATGGCCGATTACAGGTTGGAGACAAGAAGGACTTTCCTCATGTCATATATGCTCGGCTTTGGAGATGGCCTGATGTACACAAAATGGAGATGAGACATAAAGAGTTTTGTCAGAATGGTTATGATACAAAACATGAAAAAGTCTGTGTAAATCCATACCACTATGAAAGAGTTCAACCTCCTGGTATGTTTTGCTAAATACATGTATCTCTAGAATACTTATTCTCTGACTTGGAACTGTTGCAAGATAAAGGTTATTGGCAGATGGAAGATGTCTTCTCCTTGTCAACATAGGAATTTGCCTATAGAAAGAATCATATGCGTGCCACATATAGACAAATAATATTTATTATTAATTTTTAGATGTGGAAAGATCCTACAGTACTAAACCTTATTGTTAATCATTATCAGCAAAACATTAGTTTTCAAATTTGTATGTATCAGATGATTTTGCCAGTCACCCAGCAAATTTTAAATTTCAATTTTTTTTTAAAGCATAGAGATTACGTATATCTGGTACATATTGAAAGGGTCACATTTTCAGAGAAAAGGTCCAAAAACATCATGGAATCAACTGTGAATTTTTAGCAGTATTTTCTTGATGATCTATGAAGAATAAGAGAGTTATGCTAGCCAGTTAACGAGGCAAAAATTGAAAACAGATATTTCCTGATAGCAGAATTAAAGTTGTGCAGTTTCATTATTGCCATTTGAGAAAGTTGACAAGCAGGAGCACCTGCAGTAAATTGGTTTTATTTTGTAATGATTTTGTTATTGTTATTTTAGTCAGGTAATATAAAATTATGCATTTGATTCATGATTCCTTATTCTTCAAAGGGCACATTTTATTATTTTGAATTTCATATTGGGTACTATTTCTTTTTGTGCTAGACTGGTTTCGAGCATCACTCTATGGGTCTCACTCTCACAAGTCACATGGAATGATATCAGGTTTGTTTTATTATAAGTAAATATTTGTATATTATTAGATGCATGCCGATTTTGAGGAGTGCTACAAATTATTGTTTCCTTAATCCATTCACCCCTAAACCAGCCTAAGCCGAACATACATGGTCTTAGTATTTTACTCGGTCTAATGCCAGACGATTTTACTCGTCAATGGGGAACCCCTAGGAGTCAATGGGTTAAATTAATCACTTACTGAAAAACTATGTTCCATTAACCTTCTTTTCAACTTTAGTTGAAAGTCGTTAAAGCAGGAAAAGTGAGTCACTCATTCACCTGCTAAATAATTATTTGCAGAAAGAAGACTTCCTCTGCTGACCCCTTGCCTTTTCTAGAACTATTAAGTACTGTAGCTTGTTTCTTCTTCAATCTTCTGTCCACTCCATTCCTCCCTTGTTCTCTGATAATTCTCCTTAGTATCTTCTCGACCATGGACAGTGCAACGTAAATACTGTTTGAGTCTTGAATTCCTTCAGATTACCTTTCTTTGCTAGTTTTATGATAAATCCTTTCTTCCAAGTCTCAGGGATGTTTGGAAGATATAAAAAACAGATTTAATTAGCATCGCAGTTATTGCAAATGCAAATGCCAGGCAGAATTCTGTTTCTTTCATGTCTAAAATCAGAGAGGTTTGTTTGATTAAGGCTCGTCTCTTGCCTGTTTATCCACAGATAATTAGCAACTTCTCTATCAAATTATATAAAAGCAGTAACCTAGCTGTTATTTGCTGTTTCATGTAACCGAGATGCTATTTAAATCTTTCTATCATTAGTTCATACACACTTTAAAGGCCCATGTAAATGGCCCTTGCACATCTAGGAGCTAGTATACGCATGGGCGGAGCAAAGTGACCTAATGGCACATCTACATTTTGCTGAGGGTTATCAAGGATTAGCGCAACGCTAAAGCCTTTGTAAATGAGTGGCCTGAAATATGTGTAAATTGGAGCCTCAGCAGCGAATGACCACCCAAGGTGTCAAGTCTATAGTGATGTGCGGGATTGCGGAACATTTATTCAGTTTTTAAAGGAACGAGGCACGATACAATGTGCTCTTTTGTTTTTTTTAACAAGGTTCAAATGAGATGCAAGATGGTTTTACCTAGTGGCCACTCTTACCTAGACCACTCTTACTCTTACCAAGACCACTCTTACTTAGTGGTCTAGGTAGTGAGCTACCTGAGGGTGTTAAAGTAAAGTAAAGTAAAGTAAAGTGACCATACTTAACGTCGATAACTCATAACAGTAATTCAACTGACAATCCTGAGGTCGACGGTGCGCTCATTTTACTCCCCCCTCTCCATCAGTGCTTCTTTTCACAGGTACATATATTTAAAGCTACCTATAGCTACATGGAAAGGAAAGAAGTCGAAACAAGTAAGCGAGATCTGGGAATCAAATTCAGGACCTCTTGCACCAAGGCTGAGCACTAACTGACTGTGCCATCCTTGCTCCTTGTTCTTGAGAGGTTCTACATGACTTGTAACAATAGTGATTCTGACTTTGCAAAACTGGTTATAATTAGGGCTGCAGGTTGCTGAGGGATGATAGGTTGCTTCAGTGTTACTATTAGACTAAAATGTGTAAATTATGTTCTTCCACACTATTATTGACCTAATTTGTCCTCTTCATTGATCATTTAACAGAAGCTGACATCAGCCACAAGCTTGGTGGGGTAAGTAAATTATGGATTTTAAAAGCTTCTTAGTCATCCCCGCTTCTTCAGGAATGTAGCTCGGGTAGACTTCCAGTCTGGGAATATAATATAATTCATGTGTCCCAGTGTGTTATAGTTGCATTTTTTGCAACATAAGGCAAAGGCATCATGGGAATCAACCACTCATTTGAGCAGTGGAATCCCACTTCCAAAAAAAGAAATGTGATGCGGTTGTTTAAGTGGAAGAAAAAACAAAAGCTGAACTCTGTCAATATTTGCACCATTGTTCAGATGCCCTTTGCC
>NC_090876.1:37060158-37070158 GCF_036669935.1 Montipora foliosa
GGGAGGAAAGTGATGGTTCAGTTGAATATGAGGTATCAGGTTGTTGTGAAGGGGACGGTTGTGGCGAGTTCATTGTCAAAGAGGAAGATCCATTCTGGGAGCACAAAAATCAGGTGGTTTGTAGACAACTGTACAAAGGTTAGACAGAACTCCTTGTTCAAGAATAACTAGAGTCAGTTGTACAGTCAAGGAGTTGAATGTTTGTCTTTGATGTGGAAGGTACTCACTGGGATCTTGGCGGACAAGCTGTATGGACGTTTGGAGGGTAGTAGGTTGTTTCTGGATGTGCACAAGGATGTAGGAAGAGGTTGTGGGGTATGAAGGATCAGTTTTTGATAGACACGGTGATGTTAAAGGAGGCTGTGGTGAAGAAATGGTGTTTGGTGATGGTGTGGATAAATTATTGAAAGCCCTAATATATGGTGCCCCATTCATTGATTGTTGAATGTTGGAAACTGTGAGGGTAGCTGACAATGTGAATGGTTTGTTGTGTGATAGCATGGGCAATCATCAAATGAGCAAGTGTTAGGTGAAGTGTGGGTCAAGCGCAGAATATTCCAGGGGGAGTCCTCGTCTCCACTTTAGGTTGTTTTTGCAATAATCCATTTCACCATGTTGTTGAAAAGGGAGAACACCGGGTACAAGCTTGGGAAGGATCAGAGGTTGATCAACCATTAGTTTATTTTTGTTGTTCATAGGCAATTTGAAGTTGTATGGAAGGTCTTGAAGAGGAACTGGAGAGTTTGGCCAATGCTGCGTGGGTTTTTTATGGGACATACAGTTGTAGGGATGGAGTTGCTGGATGCTGTGTTGGTGTTGAAGATTGTGCCATTGGTGGTTGGTTGTTTGGGTGTAATGTCTGGTTTGTTGGAGGGTTTTTTAAAAGATCTTGGTATTCTGGATGTGTTGGGAGGAGTGCAGGCCTCTGCATCCTGATCTTCCAGAAGATGCTTAGTCTCCAAGCCCCATGTCTGGAGGCCAAGGTTAATTAAGCAGTGTTTATGCCTGCAAAGTTGTTCTGATCACAGAAAGTCAAGAATTATCAATAAACTGCCATTATTATAATTGTAATAGTTATTAACAACAAGAACAACTAATAATTAATTTTATCATTGGTTATTGATTATTGGTGGGATCGGATTCTTAACTTTTACCTGAATTACAATCAGGTATTATTAACTAAGTGAAAGTGATGCAGTAAGTTGTAAGGAGATACTCTGTCTTATCGGTGTTTTGCTATTTTCAGAGTTCGTTGTGCCCTTTGCAACTGCATCAGTAACAGTTTGTTGGGACAAGGAGATTTGATATGCTTTGGAAGATTAGGTGGCTTACCAAGAAACTCGACAACAAGTACACCACAACACCAGCAGCTGACATTAACAAACCGAACTCCACACCACCCAGAGGGAAATACTCATGGTGATGAATACCAAAGACATATGGGATATTCCTTGAAATATCCTAGTAACCATGGGGACATTAGGTAAATAAAGATGACTGTTCGCTCGTGTTTCTGGTTTTTCATGTTGAGCTCAGTTCTTTGTTAACTCCTTTTCCTTAAATGCTGTCAAGTGCAATATTCCACACTTAAATGCCATGCAGCAATGACACATAATTTTATGAAATGGAGTAGTGTATTCTGAAAGTAATATTGCTGGGCTTAGAGTAATTTTTGATTTGTAGTTTGTATACTCTTTGTTTTCAGCATTTTACTGAGCCTTTTAAAAAAATGTTCCGCATCTTTTTAATCAAAGTATAGGCTATAGCTATAAGCCCCTTTGTCGGCTATTTTACCATGGTCACATACATCTGTTAACATCACTTATCTGTTTTACGTTGTAACTATAGCAGGCAAAGAGGCCCTGATGACAAATCTAGTATGATGAACAATTCTAGTAACAACAGGTTTACGCCAGCCCCAGAGGAGGATCTTTCAAATGTTGGTTTTATTGAGGAACCAGACTTGGTTGAGTTATGTGACCCATCTGGTCAAATATGGGTGCACGAGAAGTGTGCAGCATGGACACTGGCTTCCATTGCTACTAAATCAACAGCTGGATTCACTATTGATTTGACAACTCAGATTCTTTCTAAGGTAAAACACTTTTACCAATATTGACTAGTTACTTGAGTATAACCCTCCCCTTCCAAAGAGTGGCACTTACAGATTTTACTGTAATCTGTCGATTGCCTGATGATTTTATAGTCAGTGAGGAATGGTTGAGGGTGAAGGGATGCTAAGAGTTTAAAAATTTGGCAACATGATAATTAAACATACGTGTAATTACATTCCTATACTCACATGTAAAACCTACTGTACAGTAAGCATGTGTTTTTAGCAAGTTTGACTTCAGGTTTATTGAAACTTCACTAATTGGATTGGGGGGATGCTTGGTCAAAATTTCCCAAATTTGAAACTTTAATAAACACTTGTTAATTAAATTGTTTGATGCTGGTAAAGTGCTAATCTAAGGATTAGTGCAAGGAAAATCTAGTGTGGTTGCCTTGGTTTTAAAGGTGGTAAAATATGGGGTAGAGACCGATGTGAGTGATATTTTGGCATCTAGAGATGCACATTCTGTCTGAACAATCAATGAAACGAGACATCAATTTTATTTCACTGCAGGCAGTAAATATATATATATAATTTATTTATATTTTTGCAGCAAATCATGAACTACAGCTGTTTTAAGTCTCTAGTGTATTTTAAAATACAGTGTGTACACTGGAGACTACAAGTTAAAGCAACTTAATTTTTTCTGCACTGGAAATGTCAAGGGGTAGCATTTCTTAGTGTTTGTACATGTAGCAACCATTGTACAAAAATATGGCAATCTAGTTTGGGCATTGCTCTGTGGAGGAGTGGAAAAAGTCAGTATCAGTCAGTAAATTCCTGAATTTTTCATAGTGCTCTTCCCTTAATTTAAGAATAAATAAAACTTCTAGAACTATGGAATAGATGAAAACATCTTCAACCCCATTCTTAGTGAGTTATAACTAAGACAATTGAAGCATGCAAATCTTGCTCAGTTATCCTGAAACACATCAGCTACATGTATGAATATTGTTACTTTGCAGTACATTATGATAGCTTTGATGTTTAGCTCTCAGCTAAACCAAATTTCATCTGACTGTTTACTTTTTGACCATACTACAATACTGTGATACTTACTCTTTAGAGAATTATTGAGTGACCAATAATTATTATTGCTATTGCTTTTGCAGAAGTGTAGTTTTTGTGGACGTTTTGGTGCTAGCATTGTTTGTGAGATGTCAGAATGTGGCCGTCTGTACCATTATCCGTGTGCAATGGCTGCCAGAGCATATCAGGTAGGAACAAAATTAATGACAAAATTCCTCAGCTCTGCCAAACAACTAGTTACAAAATTAGAAAGGATAATCTTCAAGGTAAGCCATGCATTAACTTGTTGATTCTTCTTTTGACAACCCAACTGATGGCATTATTTTAACACAGCATTCTAATTTTACCTAAAATACATCGTAATACAATGTCCTTTTTTAGGCTCATCAACGTCACGTGTTTAAATAAAGTTTTTCAGTTTTCAGTTTTAGCATATTATTTTTCATAATTATATTAAAAGGTGTTACCCTACACTGCATATGCAAGTCTATAAAATCATGTCTGTGAATGAATGATGAAACAATTACCTCAAAGAAAAGGAAAATATTTTAACCTGACATGACCTTAAATAACTTAAAACATTCTCCACTTGTCTAAACTCTTGGAAAACATCACATTCCCCCACCCCATGTGACTGCATTTGTGGGCCACGAATATTACTCTTTTCTATGCACATACATATCAGGGAGTAAAAACTAAACAAAGGCAACAAGGGAAAAAGATGGTAGAGACACCACCGTAACAGCACAAAAAGTTAAAAACACTAGTTATAGAATGTGAGCAAAAATGATTGCTTATCAAGTGCACCTCTCACCTCTGTGACCCTGGTTCAACCCTGGCCTTGGATCGCATGTGGGCTGAGTTTCAGTCGATCTCAATCTGAGGGTTTTTCTCCGGGTACTCTGGTTTTCTTCCCCCATCAAAATCGACTCTCAGTCAATTACATCCGGCTGTGAACAGATACCCTCAATAGGGATAACCTCTGGTATCCTTCCCTTTCATTGAGTTAAATGAATAGAGTTGCTATTATTATTATGCAGTGTGTAGTACGTAAGTATGCTTACAAATATAAGTAGGAAAAGGCACTATTGTGTAACAATCCCTACTGTTAAACCTATTTACAAACCAATTGGTAATAACTAACGAACCAACATTTGAGAAAGGAACAAGAGTTTATATTCCTTAATAACTCGTCGAAACCTTGAATGACCTTGCTATGTTTAGGGTGTACGATAAAACTGCCTTCTGCATATTAAACAAAACCTGGTTCCCTCTATCCAAACCTAAAAACTTCCTAACTTTCTCCGCCGTCTCCATAGAGTAGCCTCCTAGTACATCAACTATCACATTAAACTGTGTGATAGTGTGGCCGGGGAACTGTTGGCGCATCTCCCATCTCAACGGCGCATACTTGTCAGTTTTCTCCTGTTCCTTCTGTTCTCTGTTGGAAACCCAAGGGCAGCTCATCTCAATAAGGATCACCTTCTTCTCCTTTCTGTCCACAATTCTCGCATCAATTCTGTTAGCCCTGACTTCCGTATTTTCAGCAAATACTGGGACATCCCAGTACGCGCACGCTCGGTCATTCTTGTACTCGGGTTTAGGTGAGACTGGAGAGTACCAAGGGGGATACACTGGATAAGATCTAAGTTTTTCAGGAACTCGAAGAAAAGGATTTTCAAGGCTGCATTGTGTCTCTGCATGTACTTAGTCTGTGCCAAGGTACCACATCCGCTAATCACGTGGGCCATAGATTCAGACCCTTTTCCACACATACGACACGTGGTATCCGAGGTGGTCAGCGTCTTCGTCTTGCTCTGGTGGTACAGCTTAGTGGGGAGTAATTGCTGGTATAACTCATAGATTCCAGCAACAGTATGCACAGGTGCAGACTTCCACTTACTAAGCCAAGTGAAGCAGTCAATAACTTTGTTATCATCCCATCTTTCTCCGAACAGCTTTCCTTGCCACCTCTGCTCTCTTACTTCCCTCATGCTTCTCTCTTCTTCTCTCGCTCGTAATGTTCTCCCTACTCCTTTAACATGTGATTCCTCACCTGAGTCAGTTTGCAACGCTTTGGGATCTGGGTATGCAAGGTCCAGAGTAATGTCCATTTCCAAAGCAAATTTCTTGGCATCCTTTACGAGTGATCTTCTTCCTGCTCGTTCGCACTTCTCTTCAAACTCGCGCACTAAACTCATCGTTCGATCTTCGTTTGCGTACAGCTTCATTGTGGTCTTGACTTTGGTCTGCTTATACAGGCTCTCAAATGACTTCAGTCCCCGGCCTCCACACTTCCTTGGTAGGTATAGCAATTCGGTTGAACCGAGTGGATGGTAGCCTCCATTCTCTTTGATGATCTTGCGAGCTTCGCGATCGAGTTGTTGTAGATCTGCGAGCGGCCATGTTAGTGTCCACATAGGGTAGGTGACAACTGGTAGTGCGTATTGATTAGATGCTAAGACTTTGTGGAAGTCCGATAGGGGGCTCGACCATATAATTGACAGTCTCTGCAAGCAAACCTTTGAAGCTCCGCACAGAACAGAGCTGTCCTCTTGCTTAGAATTTTCTAAAACACCCAAAAACTTGTAAGTTTCTCCCTTCTTCAGATTTTGTACGACCTGCCTTTCTCCGATGGCAGTGCCTCCCAAACTGCTGTCCAATGAACCTCTCCTTACTATTATTACTCCTTATTATTACTATTATTATTATTATTATTATTATTATTAGAGGTATAGGTTATTATGTTTTTGTTGCACTCAATACTGTATCCTACCGGTTATTGTATGACTCAGTAATACATCTCACTGGACGAATTACATAATTTTATAATTCTCCAGGCATTGTTATGAAAAGTATTAAATATTTTTAAATGCCATCATAGAAACTTAACAACAGTTTTAAATGTAACAACTATTCTATGATCTCACTTGACCCTGTGGTTGGGTCACGGAAATTACCGGTATGTGAACTTTGGACTTCAGACTATGGAATTGAACTGGATTTGAAACACAGGTTTGAGATAACGACGGTGGACTGAGCATAAATCAGAGTAAATAGCAAAACAACAATAGCATGTACTGATGAAGATAATTTAACATTAAAATAAACACTGAAATACTGTGACCTTTAAAGTGATACTATGATCAAAAAATCATTTTCCTTTTTTCTTCAAATTTTGAAAGCGTGTTCGCTTAACACCTAACTGGCAAAATTTTGAGCTCTGAGTTTTATCCAAAGGCTGTTTATTTGTTTATGTGTAAGTTTTGGATTTCATGGTCCACCATTACTCACGTTCAAAACTGACTGATTGGACCTCAGAGGGTTGGATCTAGAGAAGATGATGTCATTTACCCACTAGTGTAAAATTTCAGCATGTAAACGCAATTTATTATATATGCAAAACATGGGTTTAAAAAGTCTGAAAGCCCGAAACTCCTGTGCTGCATATTAATTCAGCAGCGTACACACGCATTGCATTCTCAAACTAGCGAGTCTTTGATGTCATTTTCTCCTCAACCCAGCTCTCTCAAGATTTTAAAGTTAGTAATGGCGGACCAATAAATAAGAAAATTCCAGTTAAAATAAACAGGTGTCTTTTTAAAATCAGAACTTAAAACTTGCGTCAGTTAGTGTTTAGTTAACATAGTTTTGAAATCCAAAGAAAAAAAAGAATTGTTTTTTGGTCATAGTACCACTTTAAAGGAAATTCGGCTAAAAGATTGTCTGAACAAAGTGTAGGCTACCTGTAGCCTCTTGTTATGTCTTAGGATTGTTCAGGTTGTAAGAAATAGCTAATTGCATCTCTAGTATGATAGATAATAATTGTTGTAGTCATTGTGCACATGTCATGGTAAACATGCTGTGATGTTTGGAAATATATTCTTCTAATTTCCTTTTTTTATATTAAAGGATATAAAAACAATGAAACTTTACTGTGCAAATCACAATGATATCATTGCAAGAATAGGTAAGTTAGTAAACGTTATCATTCAATTTTAAAACATGAACAAATGAGCTGGCAAGGGCACTTGTGTGATGGGGAAAAATTAATAATGATACTACTGATCTCAGGCGTCCTTTCTAGTGGCTTTTTTTTCACCCTGCTCCACACACCGTTGAGGTCGTTCTGTGGTTTGAAAAATGCTGATCACGTGATGAAAAACTCTGGCTTGTGAGCGGCAAAAGTTCAACCTGGCGCCAAATGAAATGTCAACACCTGTTTTCTTGATTGTGGGTTATGGAGACTGAGTTAAACCCATTCACACCTCAAATTCCCTAGGGCACCCCCCATTGACAAGTAAAATCATCTGGCTTTAGATAGAGTAAAATCTATTAAGTGTCACACTCCGGGGTCAATGGGTTAAGTAACCTGAGTGTGTGTTACAGCACTCAAGCGGCACAACTCTTACAACGTTTTGACACTTTCCCTCCTTAAAGAGTTCATGATACTCACCTTACAAATTTTACTCTGTCTAACTCAGACATGTCCAGAAATGCCCCTAATTGGATGCATGCGAATTTTTGTAAGTATTAGAAAGGGTCTCCTTGCTCTTCTCCCCAACTTGAGCATCACTCGTGTCTTGGAACACGAACAATTGGCATCACAAATTGTTCCCCAAATGCTGCCCCTCAGGTAAGGATAAACTGCTGCATTTATCCTAAGCTAAAAATAATGGTAACCACCATGATGCATGCAGTTTAGCCTTACTTTATTGTTGGAAATAGGTAGCCAAAGGTTAAGCTGTGTTCACATTAGGCCAAGATTATGATCAAATTATGATCCAATTAAGTTTGGAGTGGGTTCACCTCAACTAATTACAGTACATGATTATGATTGGAAACAACCTCAAGGGGGTTGTTTGAAGTAATTACAGTGCGTAATTAAACAGAATGGCGATTTGGATTTGTCTTCTTCTATTCTTGGAAGCTATCCTTTGTTCTCTTCTTGCCTCAAGCATGATGATGATAATTGTGCGGTGGCAGCCACGCGATACGTCGCCATTTTGTCTCTCACTGTGAGGTTACCCGGCCAATTGTATTTGAATTTTCACAGATATGAAAAGAACCATAATTGAATAAAATTGAATGGAGTATGATAGACTGAATTATACTTTCAGTTGGTCATAATCAACGTCGAGTGTGAATGCAGCTTTAGATTTAAAAGAACACTTCTTGTGGAATGTCAAAATTGGGTGTGCATCTAATTTGGTGCATTTATGGACATAAATGGTCTAACTCCAGATGATTTTAAAAGGGAAAGGGCTAATTAACTTACATCACCGCAAAAGAAATAACTTTGCATTCTTTTTGCACAGTAATGTAAGCTAACTTTATTGAAAAATAATTGATTTGTCATCATCAATCATTATTCATCACCATCTTATTTAATGTCTCCACCACCGCCATCATCATCGTCATCATTACCCGTACTGCATCATACCATTTCGCATTGTCAGGAACACAGGCCATTTTCAATTAATTGTGTTAAATATTTGCAGCCTTTTGTGACAGATGTCATCAGGCTGGGGAACTGTCGCAGCTCTTACTGTGCACTCGTTGCAACTGCCATTATCACAGCTACTGTTGCTCTCCTCCGGTGCGGGCTTCTGAGACAGTTAGGGTGGGCTGGGAATGCACCCAATGCAAAAGTTGCCAGTTTTGCAGGTATGTTCACTTGACAACTATTTCAAATGAGGGAGCAAATGAGTTTTTGAGCAACATGTGGCAAGCAAGTATCTGTTACCTTTCACTGGGTGATAGTTGTCACCCAAAATAATTTTTGAATTGAATTGTCTCTCTAAGAGTTGACCCTTAAGAAACCAGTTAGCGGTACAATAATAAAAATTATTGATATTGTATTGTTGTTGTCTTAAGACAAGTACTTTGTAGTGTCAAAATACCTTTGCTTAAGATACAAAAAAGGAAAGGAAAGGAACTTTATTTAAGTGTGTAATCTTCTAGGGCTGTAGAGCACTGTAAATTGAAATTAACAAGTTAGCACAAATCAAATCAAATTTTGGTTTTTGAGGAGAGGGGAAAACTGCAGTACCCGGAGAAAAACCTCTCGGTGCAGAGTAGAGAACCAACAAACTCAACCCACATATGAAGCTGAGTCTGGGAATTGAACCCGGGCCACATTGGTGGGAGATGAGTGTTCTCACCACTGTGCCATCCCTGCACCCCAGATCCCTTATGATATCTTGATTCAAACCTTTGAAGGGCAATATCCACAGGGAGGGCCAAATAATTATTACCAATAATTTTTTGTGGTATTGCGTGCGGACAGGGGAGGGATACATGTATGATGATTTCAGACATAATGATAATAATAATAATAGACTGTCCAGGGGAGATTGGGTGCCTTAGATGGAAATTGCTCTTTTATGGCTGCTCTTTTATCAGCCAACATACCTACTGCCTGAAGGGGTTTATTTGCCAAGTATCTGTATGTCTGTACCAGTAGTATTTTGATATTCTTTGGGTCAAAGACAGTTTTCCCAGTTTTCCCAAGGCTAAAAATAGGAGATATGAAATTATTACCATTATCAACTTGAAGGGTACAGGGTAGATCCTTTTCCTTACACTGACTGTGAGCCACACAGCAAAACACTGATGAATTAATTTTAAAATTCAGTGGTAAGGGTTATGTAGAACACCATCAAATTTTATCAAGTGGAAGTGGTCTTAATGAAATGTCAATCATGTTATTTAGAAGTCATTGTTCAAGTGAAATGAATTAGGTCAAGTACGTTATGAGTATGGAGTCCCAAAATCTCACTGTAAGGAGGGTTAACTGTTATCAATATGTCGTAAAGAAAAGAAATTAACTTTGCAGGCATTCTGTATCCAAAGAAA
>NC_090876.1:37075158-37087658 GCF_036669935.1 Montipora foliosa
TGTACCTACAAACCAACCACTGACCACTAGCAACAGGGGTGCTCTTACTAGTTGTTAACTCCTTTAAATTGCATTTAAATGGATTATGAATGAGAAAATACACTCATGCTGGCTCCTTTCTTAGGGAAATTTTGTAGTCTGCAAGAGACAAATCGGGAGCCCTGAGTACCCTTTAATATTGTTTTGTTTCATTTTCCCCATTGAGGAGTAAAATCGTCAGGCTGGTTTAGGGTTAAGGATGTTATTTTTGTCAAGTTTTTAAATGACTAGAGCAAAGGTCTAACATTTCCGTTGACATTTCCGCTAACACCTACTTGTAGTAACATTAACATATTTTGTGGAAGACTTGTTGGGGGATATTCCTGTTGATGAACAAAATTGAAGACTAACAATAATAAAGTATTCTCGTTTGTCTCACGATGTGGTCACTTGTGATGTAGATTGCGACGTATACTGCTAGTCTTCATCTGGCGACTGGTTACGTGTCACCTTTTAGGATGCTCCGCTGTGATTGGTTGGTTTTCAGCAGCTGTGATTGGTGCATTTCGATCCTCGCTGTTTCGGTGTGTTGTTCCTTCGGTGGTCCGCTGTCGTATAGTTCTGTTGTTATTGTGTTTCTTGATTGTGGGCATCCATGCTTCTGGAATTTCTATTCCACTATCCCTGTTGATGTTGTTAGGGCGAAGTGAATCGCCTCTTTGATCCTCCATGTGTACCAGTGAGGATCACGATCAATAAACTTTACTTTGTTCCAAAGCGGGCTTTGGCCGGTGTTCTTAGCGTGTTCTGAAACGGGGGAGGTCTGGGTACGGGCAAGTCGGATGTCTTGCTCATGTTCTTTGATTGTATCTTGCATAGGTCTTCCAGTCTCGCAGATGTGGACTTTACCGCATTCACAGGGAATCCTGTAAACCACGCCACCTTGCTTAGTTGGCTCGACAGCGCCTTTCGGTCTTACTAGATGTGATCTTAATGTAGTCTCCGACTTGAAAACAGTGCGTATGCCTTGTTGCTGTAGGCAGCGGCGAAGTTGTTTGGATAGGCCTTTGACATAGGATAAAACTGCAGTAGACTTGTACTTGGTGATTTTCTGCAAGAAAGAAAAAGGGTAACCATTAGAGACAAGAACAGAAGACAGGTGCTTCTTCTCCTTGGAGATAATGGATGGTTTTGTTACGAGACGTTTTGGCGCGCTCGTATAGGCACTTGACAATACGGCATTTTACTGATTGCGGGTGGTGGGAATCATACGTTAAGTACTGATCAGTGTGCGTAGGCTTCCTGTATATGCTGGTGGCGTATAGGTTAGCAATAACAGCGGAAACCAGGCTTCCCATGGCTTCTCCTTCCAATATTATTGTTCGTAAATTGATCCGTTATACTGGAAGTATGTGGATCTCAATATGAAATTCAGGAGGTCAGCAATCTGAGGTGTTAGTGTTGTGTAGTCCGCAAAGCTGGGGTCGTCCTCTAGTTTCTGTAGCACAGTTTGTACAGCGGCATCAATAGGAACGTTGGTAAACAGCGACTCTACGTCGAAAGACACCATGATTTCGTTGTCTAGGATAGTCTCGCTGCTAGTAGTGGATACGAAGTGAGCTGAATTAGTCAAGATGTTAGCCAAGTAAGCAGATAAAATCATATGCGAAGGTGTTAACGCTTGACGTGTAACCAGTCGACGTCATCACCTGATGAATTCTAGCAGTATGCAGTTGAAACGTCGTGATCTACATCACAAGTGACCACATCGTGAGACAAACGAGAATACTTGATTATTGTTGTACTTCACCACGATGAATAACAGCAACCTTTTTTATGAAAATGGAAGACTGTTTGAGGGATCAGACGAAACATGCTCATTGTCCTTTTAATCCCCAAGAAGTACCTTTCCAGACAATTGAGAATTGAAACTCAATGTGAATGCATTGCATTTTGTTTGTTAGGTGGATCCACACTAGTTGTGACAATATTACAGATGATATTTACAGGAAACTGGAGAGAGATCGCAGCATTATCTATGTGTGCAAACTTTGCAGAGAAGAAGTTGAGAAAATAAAAAAGGAGTGCAGAAGGGAGGTAATGATTTCATGTTTGATTGCAGATGATCTGAAAACAGATCCTGTAGAGGTAGAGGAAATATTTTCAGTGACTTTTCTAGCATTGTGTCAAATGTACAGATTGCTAAACAGCAAGCATGAGTCTTAATTATTGATATGAGGTGGGGGAAGGTTGGGGTTGGCAAAAGGGAAATTAAAGATGTTGTTATTTAACCCATTCGTGAACACCTAAAGCACCCCCATTTGACGAGTAAAATTGTCTGGCATTAGACAGAGTAAAATCTATGAGTCTCGCAACCTTGCAGCTTATAACCACAACCCATCCACATGCAAGTTTACAATCTGGTGGGGTATAAAAGAGAGCAATATAATGGACATATTAGAAATGGCTCCTTTATGGTTAAGAACCACTTAAGAATGAAATAGAGGCTATGAGTTACTTTCAACTCCCTTAATTCTCAGTTTATTGGCTGTCATAGGTCATCTGGCTGTTTCGTTTTTGTGCACTGTTTGATTGCAGATGAAAACAGATCCAGGAGAATTAGAAGAGATATCTCCAGTGACTTCTATGATATTGTCTCAGATGTACAGAGGGGTTAACAACAAACACATGTCCAACTTGACAACAAGCATGGCAACCACACCATGTTCAATGACATGGATGACATCTGAGCCTGTGCAGTGGTCAAGACTGAGGATGACATACTCGTTTGAGTACTTCATCATGAAGCAGTATGGTAAAGTGCTACTTTAAGGGTTGTGTTCAACAGCCAAAATAATAATTTTATTGTCGTCAGACTATCTATTGAGTGTCTAGAAAGTCATACAAACTATGTTCTCAACCAATTAGAACTAAAAGCAAGGCTTTCTTGGGTTTTCATTTCCGTTGCATTACAATGTTCGTTCATGATTCAGTGTGTGTATAAACTTATAATTCATGTGCGAAGTTAAGAAGAGAAGTTAAGAGAATGCCTAAATGCCTTTGTGCAATTTCAACTTTTTCATTTTCAAGTCTTCAAAATTTCCAAGTGTATCATAACTCTATACACACATTAACATTGGATTTTCTGCAAAGCATGAGTTTTCTTTGCTCATCAGTGTTCAATAGACATTTAAAACACATGCTATTTGGTGTTTACTGTCAGTGCTTTGTTTCGTATTTTGATTGGCTATTGGTTGTCTGTTATGATTGGCCAGGGGTTTCAATAAAATCTGAAGTTGGCTGCTGGTTTATGTTGAATACGCATAACTGACTGTTGTCATTGTCAAAATAAATTTTAATCTTAGGTTTGAAATAATTTGTCTTTAATTTCCTCAATTAGGGAAAAAAGTCGCTGACTTCTCTGACTGAAAGAACCAACGTTTTTTGTCAGCTGTTGGTAATTATTGAAACCACAGATTGGCTATCAGAACGTAGATTTGTCAATGCATTTCTCAAATTCTGTTTGGTTATTTGATTGTCTGCTATAATCACCTATGGTAATCAGGTTATTGTTGACATAATTATTCATGTATTATATAACTTTATACATTCATGATGATTTAAATTGTGTGGGTGGTAGCCATTAACAGATGTTGTATTGATCAGTAACACTGATAAAAATAGAGAGTTAAGTTTTCCATGTCATTCAATGCCTTGTTGTCATAAATTAATATAATTTGTATGAGTTATGTACTAAATTATCCACATGTCAAGATAGAAAGAGCATGTTTAAACAATCTACTGATCTTTTCACAAACCAAAGGAAAATGAGTACTACTGTAAATGTGTTATTCATCAATCACATTGCAAAAAAGGTTACTCAGTATGTATTATATCTCTCAGGTACTATACAGTTCATGCTGTAATTGGGTCATTAATAGCAGGCCATAATTATTATACAGTATGTCCCAATGAATTTGAAATTTCCATGCAACATTTTCTAGTACGTTTTCATGTTCTTTTATACGAAATAAACGTAATGAAATTGTTTGAATCAGTGCAAGCAACTATTAACTAAAAACCCCAAAGATTTATGCATGACCATCATTTGTTGCCTGTGAAGGCAGACATAATTATTTCCGGCACTCATTTCTCGCCCATGAAAAGCCGCAGACACTGTTGATCTTCAGGGGAGAGAAACAACTGCCAATACGCCGGCCTTTACAGGCTTATCCTTTGTGGCAGTTAAACATTCTGCCTAAGTTTGACTAGTTTTCTTCCCCGTGTGCATATTACCTCAGAGATATAATAAATATCTTGCTGAGCTTGTTTTTGTTGTTTTTTCCTGCTGATTATGGCTTCTCACTCAAATCATACAGTAAATCAATGGGATAAACTTAGTATTTAATTTACAATGTACGGACCTCAAACTTGGTTAGTAGGAGGTACGAATTACTTTTCTAACAGTATGCCCTGTTTGGGAGTGAGCTCCTAGTTAATGATGTTAAGGAAATCAATGTTAAGTTTATTACCTGTTACAGTGTAAGGTGCCTATAATTCTCTCCAAAGTATTTACATCACACATACACAGGTAGTGTAGAGATTTTTTAACATCCAGGTTTGTGTAAGCTGGTTTGTCACATTTTTGTGGCAAAAAAAGAGCATAGTTACTTAATGGGTATTTATAAATCTTCCTTGTGACAGATGTCTACCTTATTGTTATGTAATGTATTCGTTAGAATTACCTTGTCACAAATACGCAATAATGAGAATGACTATTATCCATTACAAGAAATTCATTCAAGGTATTCCAAGAAAGGCACACCAAAAATTCTTTTGATGCACTTACAGTATGAACTCAGATGAGAAAGTGTTCTGAGCTGGGTAGGTACAAAACACATGTCATGGGTCATTGTTTTACCAATACAGAATCAACCCTAACCGTTTTTACCAATGTTAACATTAGGTCTAAAAACTTCTGTTTATAGGCCTAATTTAAGGCCTTAGGTTAGCTTTATTGAATGTTTAGAATTCTTTCTGTGTTGGTAAAACAATGACCTGTGACCTGTGTTTTGTACCTGCAGTTCTGAGCTTGCCTTCGTTCTCTTAATGTCCTAAAACGTTTTTACATCTCTGACTTTTCAGACAAGGCATCAAACCATGCAAGGGAAGATTTAAGAATACAAAGCGCATACGTAGTTGTAATTTAAAAACATATATATGCAGGTACATATAAATATAATCATTTTTTAGTAATTAGGTAAATTCTGAAAGCTTTTGATTGGGCCATGTAGTAAAAAAGTGTGGCATATATATCTAATCCATGTTGATCATGATTTTTGACAAAACAAGATGTGATTGTAAGACTAGCTGCAAAAATGGTAAAATTATAGATTGTATAGTAAGTGTTGCTTTTTAATAAATTAGTGTGATTTTACAAGTACCACGAAGTTTTCACAGCAATAAGTAGAATTGCTTCCATTATATTGCTGGTAATAAGACCAATTTGGTTAGCTCAATGTTGTACACAATTCAAATCTCTTCTGGTTAAGATTCTTTGTGTATTTCATTTGGAAATGCGTGGAACAAAACGTTCCATTCCCAAAAGACTTTAATTCGTTACAACATAGCGTTAGCCTAATTGGTTTATTAGCTAACGATTTACCAGTTGAATCAGAAGGCAATCAATGAAGAATGTTAATTATATTAGTCTGAAGGCTCTACTTATTAACTGCTTCAACTAATTTTGTTTCCCAAACCTGTTCACTTTGCTCGTGCAATGATCTGCAAAGTGCTTGAACCTTAGTTGCTAACTCTTACATTTATAAAGTCTTCCTCAGATCTGTATTTCAATAATAATAATAATTATTATTTTTTCTGGAGTGAAGTAAACATTTCCATTTGTAAGTCTATCTGGGGATGGACGTATGTACACCTCCTTCAGGTTTGCCTACTCATCTGTAAATTACTATTTACTGTACCATAAATTTATTGTTGATAAATCTGAAATTAAGAATTTAGCTTCTTATCACATAAACTTCTATTTTTACTGCCATTTATTTAAGTTTACCTGTGAAAATATTATTGTATACATCTGAGATCACTTGAAGGAAAAAGAATTATTTTGTTGGCTGGGCTACGCGCAAACTACTTTTGTACTGCTTGGGTTCCTTAATACTATCAAGTTCAATGACCTCCTTAGCTTGTAACAGGGTACTGTGGTATCTGTTTGTAACAAACCTCTTTACAATGGAGTCTTTGGTATAACAATCTTCTCAAGCCAAATTGTGCTCAAGACTGTGTTTGGGAAAAACCTTTACTGAA
Organism: Montipora foliosa; assembly: GCF_036669935.1. Classification (NCBI taxonomy): domain Eukaryota; kingdom Metazoa; phylum Cnidaria; class Anthozoa; order Scleractinia; family Acroporidae; genus Montipora; species Montipora foliosa. Next base: position 37,081,462 of record NC_090876.1, read on the forward strand.
TTCTCTGATCTCTTGGTATTGTTAAATCAAGACTCCATTGTATTAAGCTGGCTTAACTTTGATATGGAAATCTGTAAAACGCGCAGGTTAAAGGTAATGAAACAAAGATAATCTTAAAAGTTAGGTGAGTTCCATTAGATTTTTGAATAGCATACTGTGAGGTCAGTTAGTTAGTTTCTAAGTTCTGAAAGACCTGGATCTAGAATGGATTTAGGGTTAAGAGTAAGTGTTTTGTTAACTGTGATGAAACTATATCATTGCATTTAACAAGTCTACTGCATGTTTATTACAAAGAATACTTGGTGGCTTTCCATTCAATGAAAATGCTTATGAAAAGATGTATGTATCCATTAACCAATATTGATTGTAAAAAGTTTATTTTTTTTGCTGAAGTTTTAACGACCATGATAACTTTTATCGACAACCTTATTTCTCCCACTGAAAAGAGGTCATAATTTGGAATTTGGTAAACAGATGACCAGCAGTCATTTGTTGTCTGTTGGCTAACAGTCAACCAACAATTGGACAGTACTGGTTATCTGTTGACTGTTTGTATCATCCTCTACAACTTCACAAAAAACTGAAGATTCTCCTTTTCTTGTTTTTTGATGTGATTTTGAGTTGATATCCAGGGCTGAGTTGATTTCAAGCGAGGTTTGCACTTTTAACTATTGACACTTTACACAAAAGTAGAAGAATAGAATATATTAGGCTTTTGTTTGCTAATGACTCAGGCCAAGTAAAATTCCAGAAAACAGGTACATTTTGTCCTATCAATAGCAAGAAAAATAATTTTTCATTTTAGTGCATTTTCCCATGAATGGAAAGCTACCATGGATTGTTAGTAAAACTCCTTCGGGGTTGTTGCCCCTCTTATACTTGAGTTATTCTGTGTTAAACACAAAGACGCACCACGAAGGAGAGATCCCCTGCTTTGGTTAAAATTCATGCAAGTCTCACTTATGATCTAAGATGGCAGAATCACCAGTAAGAGCAATTTACAGACAAAACTCTTAACTTTTATCTCCAAGGCAATACAAATATAGACCTTATTCATAAATGGCGGTCACATTTATAATTCTTTTGTCCAAGTGCAAATTAGCCTACCAAGCCTCATTTTAGAGCAAGAATTCTTTTCAATTCACTGTATGGTATCGAGGCTTGGTAGGCTAATTTGCACTTGGACAAAAGAATTATAAATTGACCACCATTTATGAATAAGGTCTATGGCTGGGGATGTTAAAAACAAGAGACATATCAAAGAAGCTTTTGCCCAAATTGTCAAAGATCTCTGTGTGTGTCCACTGCAATTTGGAAAAATAATGATCCACTTGTGCTAAAGGTATACCTTGCTGCATCTGTGTGTCTAGTAACTTTGCTAATCATATCCTTTACTGCAGAAATCACAAGTATAAAAAGGAACCCTTCACGACTGGTAAATTTTATCTGATTACACAACAAGTGATCATGATGTATGTATATCTAAGTTTACAAACAAACAACTGAATAGAAAATAATTATTTTTATGAAATTGTTGCATGATCTTTATACTTAATATTTTAAGGCTGCAAATGGATGTGCAAAAACAACCTTAATATTACATATACTATTTATTGAAAATACAATGAATTTCAGCTTGAAGTATCTGTGTGATGATACAGTTCTTCTTGAGGTGGATCCCAGCTTCCAATCTTGTCAAAACTGTGAACAATCCCTACCTTTTTAATTCAGTTGTTTTCGCTTACTGAGGGACCTCTTACACAATCCCTCTACAGAAACAAAGGTTTGGTTGCATTACGTATGGACAATGGGATTTTTCCGTATAAGCTACAAACTGCAAGTTCGTATCTACTGGGCAATTATGGGCTTTGTGACTGCTTTCAAGAGCCTTGTGAATTGCAATTTTTTGTATGTTAGTTGTGTCTGTATGAAACAAGTAAAAGGAAAGCCACTGAAAATACACATTCTTTGAAGGTGATATTATCAAAGCCTAGTGACATTTTACTTGATCAAAAAAATAATTGTTGTTATTGAAGTAAAGGATGTGTTAAATGTTAAACCCAGTAAATTTACGAACAGATCTATTTCTTCTCTGATGAATCGCAGATACTCCATAGAAGGAGTCCAATCCATGACTTTCCAATATTACTAATTTAGATGCTAAGACTATGAAACTGAAGGTTAGGTTTGCCTCTGGAGGTTTCTCAGAGCATCATCGAAAAAATACATCTTGTAACTCAGTTGTAAATCATAATTATATCATCGCTCAATTACATTGGTGTACCATTGAGAACATTGTGATATCCGTGAAGTTACTATAGTAGTAACATGTATTAAGGGGTGAATTATCGTGTTAATCAATTTGATCTGAAACTTGTTAGTAACATTAAGCCATGTTAAATTGAAAAAAGTAGTGTTTTATTGAATCCAGAGAAAAGCTTATGTTAAATGAACAGAATAAGTATTATCCAATACAGCTGTGTAGATATCAGGAAGTGTCCTTAAAAACGTACATAAATATATTAAACTACTGTACCATGATTTTTCATTATAGATGGTGGGGCTCAAGTACAGGTCACTTTTCACAAGTCACTCATTACATGTGATTGTTTTATTATACTAAAAGCAACCCAAAACCTTCAAATTGGATAACCTTAGGCCAAAACTTCGTTTTTAGGCCTACTCAGGTTTTGTAACGAGTGACCTGTAACAGGTAACCTGTACTTTAGACTTATCCCATTATAGAGCAGTGTATTGGATACATATGAATTAAACTCAATGCTTGAGGCATTTACCAGTAGACCTTAATAATATACATGCAAAAATGTCAGTGCCTTGATTGGCTGAGAGCATGTCAATTAATCCCGAACAGACTGCTGAAAAGTGAAATCAGTGCAGATAGTTGACATAACTGCAATAAAGGTGAGCTTTTTGCATGTATATCATTAATCACATGATTTTTCTTGTGCTAAGCACTTGTAATTTTTTCAAAGAGGACAAAATTATTCAACATGCATATTTATGCCAAATAGCACTCAAAATCATGTGATTACCTATACAGACAAGTTATTAATTATTATGACCTATTACAATACCCATCATCCTGTTATAAATGCAGTTAAACAACAGTCGCTTTGGCTTTCAATAAAATTTGAAGTTGGAGTTGGGAGTCTGGTTTGAGTTGATTAATAATTAACTGACTGTACCAACTAGTGGTGTCTGGGGGCATGACATTTTGAAAAGAACGCACCCAAATGCCACACATAATTATTTCGAAAGCAAAACTGATGGTCGTGTTTTGACTACATGTTGCCATTGCCCAAATGAATTTTCATCTTTGGTTTAAAAGAATCTGACTTTGTTTTTCCAGTTTAGGGAAAAAAGTAACCAACACTTTTTTTTGGTTATCAGGAGTTATTGAAACCACTGGAAACTATAGGTCAAGTGCCAGGACAAAAAAGAGAATGATAAAAGCTGAAGGTGATAGGATTTAAATGTTGGTTTGATTGCATTTTAATTGAATACAAATTAAGCCATCTTTCCAATTCTACATTTCACTGAAACTTGTGCCATCAAATATCGTGGAGCCCAACTTTAATGCATAAATTTTTCTCATTTAACTGAGTACATTTTCATAAAGTCACACCACAAACAATGAACAATTTTGATTTTGAATAGCCAGTGCCATGGTCCCAAAGACGTTTTTAGATAGAAGATTTGTGTCAAAAAAGAAGAGCCATCTTTTCTTCCTCCTTTTCCATCCTCAAAAAAAGAACATCTTTACACACTCCTTGGAACCACAGCATGAGCATAGGCTATGTGTTGTAATGTATGGACCGTCGTAGTTCATGTGATGTATATGTGTTGCATTATGTGAAGTTTTATATATTCAAAAGGTTCATCACTGAACTGCTACGAGTGTTTGTCCTTACTAATAATTATCCCTCCTTCCTTCCTGAAGTTCTGGACAAACTTGCCAGTTAAGGGGGGTGGCTCTTAACTACCAATCCGTTGCCATAGACTCCTTCAAATAGTCATTTCTTGAATTCCTTTATAACTCTACAGAAATCCTTTTTTGCCAAATATGTTCTACTGAAGCATACCTTTGTATGATTCGACTCACAACCATATTTGGTCAATCACGTGACCAAAACAGAAAATGCCTAAAAACTCAGCGAGAACATTCTAACACAAAATCTGTAGCATGGATTTTAAAAGAAATTCTTTCACAAAACATTATGACGTCATAAGGTCCTTCTTTGACACACTTTCCAAAATATCAGTTCCATTTTTTGTCCAAATAGAAATTCCATGCTACAGTTTACGAAAAGAGATGGGACGGTTCCCATCCGTTTAAAAAACCGCCTCTTCCTTTCGTTTCCTGGGGGCTTTTACCTGTTTTTCACTGAAACACATGGCAGAGGACTGGGACTAGTTGCGCATGCGCCTTCTGATTGATGATTATTATTGTTATTATTATTATTATTATTATTATTATTATTATTATTATTAGAAAAATTGAAGGAACGCAGCCAGGCTGAGTCATGATATAATGAATGGACGTTCTCTGGCTAAAAAATAAAAATTGCAAGCTTTCGACCACTAGAGGTGTGGTCTACAATAGCTTCAATGGGCAAAAAGATGAATGAAGTGAAAATTCGGAGAATATATAGTGAAACAGAGATGATAACCATAGAGTGAAATTAGGGATAAAAAAGGTGATACGCATTGTTGAAGTCAATGACATGGTTGTGAGACCAAGCAAGATTGGCAACTCTGGAGCCTTTGGCGGCTGTCTTCACATTCCTGGTATGTCCTTTTTTTCTCGTTGCCTGTTTCGCCAATGTAACTCCAAGAGCAACTGCCACAGGGGATTTTGTAGACAACATCGGGTTGTGAAGCTAATGGGGGTCGTGACTTAGGAATCGGAAATTCTTGTTGCGCGTTTTTTTGTTACAGTTGCGTTACTGTTTTTGCGTGACATCATTTGATTTCTTTGGGTTTTTTGTTTGCGGTTAAAGGGGGTGTTGTGTTTCAGTTTTTCGCACGCCCTTTTATTAGTCGTTGTCGGCACGTGGAATTGTGTACAAGTTGTTTTTTGGTTTCAGAAGTACAAACCAGTTTCTGCAATTGGTGCCGTCGAGGAATTACCGCTCAGCGTACCGGAAAGTGTTCTGGAGAGAGATTTGTTCGCATGCACGTGGTCGAACAACTCTGATCTGCGAACTGATATTTATAGAAGATAGTCTCCGATCTCTGCTGTGTTCGCCGCTAGCCACTAGAAACTAGGTAACTTCAAATTACTAAGGGCGCTTTCCTTTTGTCAAAACTGGCCGGCCAGACCCATCACTTTGCAAAAGAAAATGCAACCATTTGAAGGAACACTTGCATGGTATTCCCTCGTATTCTTCTGTAGGAGTATATATGATCTTCGAAGTGTGTTAATTTGAATGTGTTGTAGAGTTATTCCTTCCAAATGTCCGGTCTGGCTGGCCAGTTCTGTTAAATGGAAAGCGCTCTAAGTATGCCACCGAAACCCGAGGGTAGCGGCGCATCTGTGCAAGTACAAGAGGCCGTTGCCCAACCAAATCTGGTACATATCCCGATAAACATCCCATTTCCCTCTAAGTTAGAGCTCACAGGGAATTTGGCGACGAACTGGAAGAAATACCACCGTGCTTGGAACAACTACGAAATAGCTGCACGTCTAAAAGATCCTGAAAACCCTGCTGTAAACAAATCGCTGAGAACTGCCACACTGCTAACCTGTATTGGCTCAGATGCTCTAGATTTGTAAGAAGGCTTAGAATTCGACAGTGAAGACGATGAGAAGGACATTGATATTGTTCTCCAAAAGCTACAGCGATATTGTATCGGAGAGACAAACGAAATCTACGACAGATACCGATTTAACAAGAGAGATCAAGAACCAAACGAATCTCTGGATGCCTACGTCACGGCATTGCGCACCTGTGAGCAAATGCAACTCATCTCTGTGGTTCGACAAAACATCATGGCTATTCAGTCTGAAGAGCCATCGCAGAGCAAAACACCACTTAGAGCAGAATCTATTCTCAAAGAACATGCTGATGTATTCAGGGGAGAAGGAAAATTAAAAGGTGATCTCCACCTGGAAATTGACCCGAACGTACCACAAGTTCAACTCCCAACAAGAAAGGCGCCAATTGCCATTAAAG
>NC_090876.1:37092658-37107658 GCF_036669935.1 Montipora foliosa
TTGTGATACTGTACATCATGCATACTTGATTGAAGAATGGACATTACTAAACAACGAACAGCGAAAACAGCAAAACACTGAAACAGCGAAACGAAGCACTAAACACGATGTATGACCCCACCATACATTGAATACTAACCGACAAAAGTTGGATTTGAGATTACATATCGTTCTAAGCCTAATTTTGGCCTAAAACGTTATTGTTCCTAATCTCAGTCTTAATCTGAATCTTAATCTTAATCTCAATGAATTACAAGCAATAACGTTTTAGGCCAGGCCTAAAACGTTATTTAATCTCAAATCCAACCTTTGTTGGTTAGTATTTTTTATTTTTTTTATTTTTTTTTTTTCAACACAAACAACACCTTTATTCGCTTTGTACTTAATTACATACATATGCATAAATAGAGAAAAGATAATATTTTTGTAATACTTAAAAGCCTGGAGCTGAAGGAATCCTAAGATTTTCTAGCCAGTTCTCCAGATTTTTAAAGTTGTGAAGAATTGAGATAGAATCTTCGAAGAAGCAATTTTAAAGGTAGAATACCGTTGTTCAGGTTGTCTAACTTTCGTTCTAAGGGTTCTATTGCTTCTTTCAAAAGGTTCTTAATCTCTTCTCGAGTAACAGCCATCTTTGCGCCGTTTTGAGCGGAAGGCCGTTCAAACCCGACCGACCGCCATTACGGCATTTGAGTATTCAATGTATGGTTAGGGCATACATGGTGTTTTGGTGCTTCGTGGTTTAGTAATGCCCTTGAAGAATGGGCATTCTTACAGAGCCTAACTCCAGATGAAGAGCACAGACATTCCCAATATGGATTAAAGTTGGCTAGCAATTTTTTTTCATGTGGCATGCTAAATTAACTTTATTCTCTACTTTCTCAAATCCCATAACACATCTTGTTTACCCCCCAAAATTTTGCATACCATAATCATTGTTTTCGTTTTCTCTTCTCCTGGGATACAAAGATGTCCTAAGAGAAATTAAAAAAAAAACCCTGATGCAAAATGTTGGGAGTAAAAGAGATGTATTATGGAATTTGAGAAAGTTGAGAATTCAATTTTTACAAACTGATATTGCAATTCCAGTCCAATAGTTATTATGTCATTGGATCATAATTAAAGGAGAACAATTAAGCACTTGGCATTTAAGTGACACTATCTTGAGGTACACAACAATGCAAAGAAGAGATTGCGAGGCATTCAGAATACACATTTCCATCTTCTTTGTAACATTAATCAGATTGCAGAATTATGCCTGCTTGCCCCAAGAAAAAAGTACCATTTAGTCTCTGTTCCTTATGTTTGCGTGATACTATGACTAAACATTGGCGTTAATGGGGGTGAACTGCCTTGCATTTGGTTAGCCTGTGCGACTTCCGGTGATTGGGTGAGAAAGGAACCTCACTTATCTCCCCAGCACAACGAGCTGAATGCAAAACAGCATGTGCTGGATCAGCAAGAGTATCGGTTAGCGGGCAATATTCAAAAGGCAACGCAGCCAACAAGCTTGGGGGAAGTCGCTGCGAAGACTTAACCGCACCACTCAGGAGTGTCCCTAGTTTATTGAAATGCATATAACAAGGCCCAACCTCAACTTCAAAGGGAGGGAGGGAAAAAAATTTGTAAACCGTAATAATATATCGAATGCTAGCTGTGCTGAACAACAGAACATAAGTGACCGCTAGACAAAATTAATGCCTGCTGGCATAGCCAGTCAGAAGAGCTGTACTACAAGCGAACTTAGTGTTACATGTGTCAACTCTTAGTTATGAATAGAGCTTTGAACGTACTAGCCTGCTAGCGACAAAGCCACGAAGTTTGAAGCTAGAAGACACGACACCACAATCGCTACATTGAAGTTAATAGAGCCACCATGAAAGTGTTACAGATAATAGCCAAATTTCTTGATATGTCCTTCAATTCCTAACATATCAAAAATTCCTCACAAGGTATTGGAGTGCATTCATCTGTGACTAAGATGCAACAAAGTGCGGTTATCTTTGCAATAAAGTGAAGGGGCAGGAGCTTCTGCGGCAGACTCAGTCGTTCTGAGTTTGAAGCCTCAAACTAAAAGCCAATATTAAATACCAAAAACTAAAATAATTCAGTCTATTATCTTTAACATGATATATAGTTTAACCCCATACATAAAAAAACGACGAGACAATTTCCATTTTCCCCTGACACCTTGGTTTCCTTTACCAAAACTTTAAAGGGGCAGGTGTCATGCTATTTTAAACAAACTGCAAAACACTAAAAGACGACTTTGCATCACTGAAGACCAAAACATAATGCTGTAGTTTTGTTTTCAATAACCACTGAAGCACACTGAAGCTATTCTTTTTTGTTTGCAGTCAAGGGTAGAGAGGATGCAAATGGATTGACACTTGAAAAAACTGGCCACTTTTTTCAAGTTTCACTAACTATATCTTCAGAAAGTTGCCAAACATTAAATATGAGCAGCTCTTTATGCCGTAAATACATTTCATATCTTCTCAGGAATGTTGTACGTGTGAGCTAAAGTACTAATTTGGATTTTTTTTTTACCCAGTTTTGACCTAAAAGCAGCAAATTTAGCATGACAGTGCACCTTTAAACACAGCCTTGAATGACTTTTTATTGTTGACTGTTTCGATGACTGCCAGCCATCTTGATCTAACTAACGAGGTGAATTTAATGGAACGTGGGTAAGGTAATGAATCTGATCCCATCAATGCATCGGCTGACATGTCACTGACAAACGATTGACACATTGGTTGACACAACACCAACACGTCGGCCGACACACTGGCAATGACTAGGAATGTTGGTTGACTGTTTGCCAATACATTAGTTGGGATTGGATTCATTACTATTAAATGGAATGTTAATTATGGCCTTATATACACTTAGAGCAACTGACAAAATAAAAGGTCATCGCATGTTAGTCATAAATATGCATTAAAGCTCGCAATATCATGTTGTTTAGGCTCCCCCTACCCTTGTGTTAGGGGTGGGGATCACTTGGGTCCATATTGGGGATAGCCGGCATGCCCCCTCATCCCTGTTCATAGTTGGAGTATTAATTTTGCTGTTATGTGAATGCTGTCCTTGTATCTCCTAGGGGGCAGTTGGTTACGTCTCATTAGGCCAAAGGTTATCTTTAATGAATGTTTAGGATTCTTTCTGCATCGGTAAAAAAATGACCTGTGACTTCTGACCCGTGTTTTGTGCCTGCTGCATCCTAGGTGTCCGCCTGTTTCACCAATGTTCACCTTCTCGTATATTGTTCGCATATACCACACCTCCCTACATGTAGAGTATTTGATCTTGATAATTTTGTCCTTTGATTAAACTAGGACTTGTCTGAGAGTAGTTAGTATTTTAACCACTGTGGTTACTCTGTGTTTGGCGAAAATGCACCGCAATGTCTCTGTGAATGTTTGGATACAACGAATGACCAACAATGCTCTTGATTTTTCTTCTTTTATCTTTGCTTTTAGTCTCCCTGGTTTCTTTCTCCACCTTCAGCTGTTCTTTGATCCTTTTTTTACCGTCCAATTTGGATAACCACACACTTTAAGAACTGACCTAGGGTGCTCTTCCAATTTTCTTTGGTCTTCATCTTCAGAGATTATGGTATTACTCCTGTCCAGTAACATATGAACAACACCAGGTTTCTGCTGCAAAGGGTGATGTCACTTGTAGACCACTTGCTTGATGCTGTCATCTTCCCTCCTTGTGATTAAAGGGACCAGGAAAGAAATTTCCTTGCCTACCTCAGGCTCATGCATGAATTTTTGAGTTTGTTTTGCCGATTGTGTTAAGGTGATTAGTCAGAGCCTACCACCTGTCCCTTCTTGATTAAACTTCCAGGATATCATCCACTTATCTTTCCCACAGCTTCGGTGTGCAATGCAGTGGAGCTGCAGCAATAGCTTTTCTCTGTAACCATTCCATAAAAACGTTTACCAGGATTGAAGAAACTGGACTGCCCATTGCTGTGTCAAATGTCTGTTTATAAATTTGTCCACTAAAACTAAAATATGTGGTAGAGGCAATAAACACTATGAGATCCATGATGTCCTCTACCCCTAAGTTACATCTTTCCTTTAAGTCTTTGTCTTTCTCCAAGCATTTCCTTATGATGGTTAATGTCTCCTGTTTAGGAATATTGCTGAATAAGGACACATCACTGTGGGAGTAAAGTTGAAGATGTCCTCTTGGTCGATGGTTATTGAAGATAGTTTAGCTAAAACAACGTGACACTGTGTGCTTTGTTTGTTCATAATTAACACGCCCTGACAATCTATTACGGGCCCGGTCACATTTTTAATTTGCTTTGCAAAAAAATGGTTAACTGCAAAACGTGGATGAGTGCAACTGATGCACTAGAACCTTACAAATTTTTGTCAAACTTTACCAAACTTCAGAGAAGCCAGAGTCTTGCATCCAGGCTGGCCGACGTTTTTCCAGGTTACCAAAAAAAAAACAATTGGGTCTGCCACTTTTTGCTTTTTTTTTTGGATATTGAAAGTTCGTGACAGGTGTTTTGTAGTCTAATGCAACCATGCTTTACATGTTAAATTCTCTATATAAGGCCATTCCATGACATTCACCTTGTTAGTTGAGATCAAGATGGCTGCCAGTCATTGAAACTGCCAACTCTAAAATATCATTCTCTCTTATGACTATGTTAAATGAAATAGTAATTTAATTTGTTGAAGTTGCAAGCCTGATGAATTTCTTCAACAATAATTCACTGCAGGTCAAAATTAAGAAAATACCATGAACAAGACCAAAACTTTGCCTGTCATACATTGTATGATAAAATCCTTATTTAATGAGTAGGAATCATGGCGCAAGGTCCTTGTACCGCGCTACATCTTCACCACAAATGATCACTACTCTCCCATCCTGCCCACCTACTCAGTTAATAAGTACTGGTGCATAATTTAAGCAATAGAGGACATTTTCTGTGTTTGCATAGCCTCATCTAAACACGAGGAGGAGTTGGGAGAATTCAAGACAGTTATGCAAACCCGAGACACGGTTGAGGGTTTGCATAACTGTAGAGAAAACACAGAAAAAGTCCTCTATAATTAGCTTTTATAAAATATTTCTCAAAGATAATTCAACAAATGAAGGAAAATGCTGCTTTTTTTACTTCTTGATTGAAACAGATTTTTTTGACACATGCTCATATTTTTATTTTCTAAAAACCAATCAAAACACACGTCTGACAATACATAACCAATCAAAATTCGCGTGATGTCACAGCCATGTTTCCATACCCTCATCTAAACACAGCTATTGACCAATGAGAGTGTGCGTACTATTTCCTAATTATTTTATAAAATAACATATAATATAATAATAATCACATATAATAACTTTGGTGGGCCATATTATACAGTGAAGTATTAAAGGAGTGATGTCATGCAAAATGGTGTATTATTTCTTGACAACCAAAATGCCCAAAAAGTAGAATGAATTATTACTGTACAATAATTACTTAAATCTGTTGAACAACATATAAGAAATACAGCAAAAGGAAAGAGAAGCATGGATGAATACAAACGGACAACTGATTGCATTTTCAAGTTTAAGGCAAATCGCTGGATAAAGATAGTTTTTGCTCAGAATCATCTTGTTTGTGATGTAACTGTTACAATAAGTTTATCAGTAAAGGAATTCCACTTTACCATTTCAGAGTTTAAACTCGTGATTAACTAAAGATTTCCCCAAAACACCCTAAAATAACGTTGACATAGCCCCTTTAACATCTCTGTTGCTGGATTGAAAGACCTAGAGAGAAAAAAAGACCTTACCAAACTAGTTTTAGTAAGCCATACAGTTAAGTAGGTTTACCACTACTTGCTTATTGCAAGTTCATAAACTGAATGCATGCAATAGCCATGAAATGAATTTTGGAAAAAAAATTGGGGCGTTATTTAAAGTGAAGCCCTGAAACTTGCTAGTTAAGCAACGTTGTAATTTAATTTTGAGCTTTACCAGTTTTGCTTGCTCCATTCTGTATTTTCCTGTTCAACAATGTGAAAAGTGTAAGCATGACGTGACTTCTCTGACTTGTTAGGGGCGCTTTTGTGGAGAACAGTTCCATGGATTAACACTAAACTACCTACAGAAGGCAATACATTAAAATATAGGGAATTGGTGGATGATTTTTTTTTAAATAACAGGACAGTGTATAATGCAAATGATATAACTAGTTGGCTTGGTTGATTAAGCACCGGATTAACATGTGTGAGGTCATGGCCTCAAGACGCCAGCTGGACCAACACTCATGATCAGGGTTTTTAAAAAAACTAAGAAGAAAGTACTGCTTTAATTTACTGTATAATCACATTATTTTGCAAATGGTAATACTTGATGGTCTTCTCAGACGTCATGACTATTCCGTGGGTGGGGGGGTAGGGGACGAAGGGTACAATAGCTGAAACAACCCAAGCCCTTGGCCTAAACATTATCTAAAGCAAGGTTAGCATTTTTGTAAAGGTTTGGGTTGTTTCAGCTTTTGTGCCCTTAACCCCCTACCCCTCAACTCAACCAACCTCTCCCCCCCCCCACCCCGGAATAGTCATGCTATTCTCAGAAAATAGTGGCACACTCATAGGCCCCTTCATGTAGCCTTTGTTAAGGAGGTTCAAGAACCCACACTGACTGTTAGAAAGAAAAAAGTAGAGGAAATCAGCAGGCTGCACATCTGACAATCTTCACGTATGATCTGAATATCATTTTATTGCTGTGAGTGATTTATGCTGAGTGGTTCTGGCAAGTTGTACGTAAAATGTCTCCCATAATATTGGCCTTTTGCTTTGCCATCAAGCAGCTGCTTTCCATATAAATCTCAGTAAATCTTTTAAGCGCTAAAATCACTGTAAAATCTCTCACATACATGTCAGGTGTCTCAAGATTGGCAAGTATTCTTACTAATTTCATCACGCTCTTTCCATTTCTGGCATCTATTTTGCACAACAACCATTTTTTTAAATGATTGGCAAGGTCACATGACACTTTTAATTAACAGCTTTCCTCCTTTTGACTAAAAATCAACTTCTTTCTTGTTCCTTGTATCTTCGAGAATGATAACTGCTTCCACAACTCGATTGTATAACACAAAAAACTGGCCCAAGGAAACTTCAGGCACTGTGACGCCTTCCTTCGAAAAGTCACGAAATATATATTTAAAAGACATCACCAGTCTGACAGCTACGTCAATCCTTGGTGGTGCACCCCCCCTGGATCCACCCCTGAGTTAAGGCTTCCCTTGCACATCCCTTTGTTTGCCCTTTGTGCTGTTAACAGGATCTTGTTCAATAAGCACTCCTATATCTCTACACTCACCTTTTTTAGTTAATTGAGGGATATATTCTTTACCGTCATCTTCCTCCATAAGTGGTCCCGTAATTTTGGTGAGAGGCCCTCCAGGTTCTGGGTTAATTATAAAACGGCGCTCAATTCCATCTAACAAAAACAAAAAGTGAAACCAACTACTGAAATGCCACTGCTACATAGAAATACATTGCAGATCTGTATAAGAAACAACTGCATTGCAAAGATGCTGAAGTCGTGGTTGGGTGCCACATATACAATGCATTTAAGAGCTTCCACTGTTGGCAGCCATCTGCTAGATGGAAAGTGGAAGTATTGTGGGCAAATCTTGAAATCCCAGGCCCCCACATTGAGGGAGATCGAGGGCTTAAAGGGGCTATGCCACATTATTTCAGGGTGTTTAGGGGAAATCTTTAGTTAATCACAAATTTAAAACTTGAAAATGGTAATGTGGAATTCCTTACTGCTAAAATTATCGTTACATCACAAACAAGATGATTCTGAGCAAAAAACGACCCGTATCCAAGCGATTTGCCATAAACTTGAAAAACGACGTGCTGACTTTTTTCAAGAATACCCAAATGCAATCCGTTTCAATCTTGTCCATTTGTGTCCATCCATGCTTCTCTTTCCTTTCGCTGTATTTCTTTTATATTAAGTGAAGCTATGATGCTCGCAGTTATCAAACACAATTTTTGCAATTGCGTAGAGAAGCCTGAAAAATTCAGGACTTCAACAGGGTCCTGAAATTTTCAGGCTTCTCTGCAATTGCAAAAATTGCGTTTCATAACTGCGAGGATCATTATAGCTTCACCTGATTTCACATCCGCAGTTCATATTATATATGATCCATTTCATATATCACTTCATCATTCTTTTATATTGTTCAACAGTTTTAAGTGGTTACTGCAATTATAATTCTTTTCTTTTTAGGCATTCTGGATGTCATGAAATTACATCATTTTGTGTGACCTAGTCCCTTTAAGCCACACTGATAAGAGCAGTGAAAAGAGGGAAGGAAAACCCCTATGGACAGTGAATTTTAAAATGAAAAAGCTTCATCAAAATCCAACATGCCATAGACTGAATGCATAAATGGCGGCCAAAAAAATATTCTTTTGTTTATGTGCTAGTTAGCCTCACTAGCCTCGTTTGCATGGACAAAATACAAAAGAAAGGCTTCTTGAGAGCGAGGCTAGTGAGTCTAATTAGTACATAAACAAAAGAATATATTTTTTTGGCCGCCATTTATGCATTCGGTCTATGTACATTGGTTTAACCCATTGACTCCAGCACATACATATAAGGAGTGAGACCTAACTTGTCAATGGTGGTGGTTTAGAAGTCAATTGGTTTAAGGATAATACAATATATTAAAGAACATACACATCTCAGAAAGATATGTGAGGTTTGGATGGAGAATCTTCAAGGAATATCCCAATATGGCTGAAAACTTCCTTCATTAATTTATCATAATAAGTTAATTTACGTCAGTAATAAAGACAGCCGACACGATAATAGCGAACAACAAACACTTTACTAAGTACAACAAGGTTGCTACCCGATGGCGAACCCAAAACATAAATATGCCACGAGGGGACGCGCGTGATACACATGCACGGCTGACAATAACCGCTGGCGCAACTTCTTCTTCTTCTTCTTCTTCTTCTTGAAGGAAAGACAACTAACGTGTGAAAGTATAACAGGAAATGAATGTAAATGAAATGTAACGAAAAGTTGGTAACAGATCGTAACCGTTCTTAATAGTACTTGGTCAAACGTGCCAATTCTGAAATAACTGTCAGCTAACAACACTAGTTGAGAATGTACTCCTGTAAGTATGCTGGGGGCCGGCGTGCCCGTTGCGGTCTTGGTTCACATGAACTTGAAACAGGGAGACGATCAGTTTCAAGGGGAGTTGAGTCTTCCTGCTGTTCGGCTTGGTCCGGGGTGGAGACTGGAGGATCTGGGTTGGGCGGACGTAACAGGTCTGGTGGGGCAGAGGGCTCTTGACAAGGCTGGGGCTGCTCAGGAATCTCCACACATTCGTCTTCGTCAAGTGTAGGGATGACAGACTGGTACAATGGTGGTGGGAGGGTATGTGGTACAGTGTAGCACTCGGCTAGCTTCACCTTGTAAGATGTAGCCCTGAGTTGTGAGCCAGAGAACTTCTTAATGAAACACCATTCACCGTCGATGCTAACAATGATATAGCGATCACGGGCGTGAGACTTATCTCGGTCAGAGTTCACATACACCAGGTCTCCAACCTGCAAGGGGGGAACGGGAGCTTGTGGGTGGTAGCCACCTTTGGCCTCTTCGCTGAAAGGATGGTGGGTTTGGCGAGCTTGGTGCTTGGCTACAATGTGTTGTAGGTCATTGACGGGTATCTGCTCGTTGGTGAACTGGTTGCGCTGTGTCCAAAGCTCCAGTGAGGACAGGCCTTAGCTGCGGAGTCACGAGTTCAGGCGGGCAGTGGCAATAGCAAGGCCGAGTTCGGTAACAGGGCCTCTGCCAGGCTCCTGACGTAACAGCTCTTCTTCTAGTTCCAGCACAGCTCGTTCGGCAACAGGATTTTTGTTGGAGTTTTTGATGCGACCAACTTCGACGGAGATGCCAGGATGCTGTAAAGCATGTGTGGTTTTCAGTGAGACAAATCCCGGTGCAGGGTCGACCCGAATGACAGCTTGAGGTCCATCGACTACTAATCGGGCGAGGGCATCACGAAGTGTGCTGCTCCTTTCGTCGGGTACAAGGCATGATGCAGTGTAGGAGGTAGTACATTCTCTCAAAAGGAGGATGAACTGACGACTGCATCTAATGATATCGGCGGCAAATGACATGCCTACAACTTCAGGTGGATCTTCCGATGATTGGCTGGCAAGGGAGGTAGGGAACTTCTTGAGTGAGGCACAAGTGTGGCAAGAGTCTGATACTCGAGTGAGAGTAGCACTCATATCCAGGGCGAAGAAGTGACGCTGCATCACCATTTGGAGTTGGTTCTTAGAAGGGTGGTCAAGCTTGATGTGAATAGCAGTAAGTAGGCCGTCAAGTACAGAACGAGGTACCACGATCAACTCAATAGGGCGGGAGAGTGGTTGTTGACGCTGGACAACAAGTAGGCCGCCCTTGGAAATGGAAGTGACGTTAAGATAGCACTTTATGTCTCTGATGTTGGTCAGTTTCTTGGAAGGGCGGGTTCCCTGTTTCAAGTGAGCATAGACGCGCCGTAGATCGGGGCACTCATGTTGACCACTGAGCCATGTGGGTCTGCCAGTGAAGGGTAGGCACTTAATGTTCTCCAACACTTCTTGAGTGGAGATACCACGGACGACTGAAGTTTCTGTTTCATGAACGAAAGAGCAAATTTGACACTGGGGTTCGTTACAGTCTGGAGCATTACGACTGGCAAAGTCGGAGGGTAAATTCGTGGTGCCGGCAAGATGTTGAAGGCTAACTTGGTATCTACTGACTGTGGTCAAGAAGGAGGTAACCCGTGGACTGGCGGAAAATTCACCTTGGCAAAGTTTGTTCAAGGCCTGAACACAGGGCTGGCTATCAGTCAAGACGCAAGCACAGTGCTTGGATTGAATGATGAAGGGGCTAAAGTGCTTTACAGCAGCGGTGATAGACAAGGCTTCGACCTCACATGGTAACCACGTGACCTGATGCTTGCGTAGTTTAGAGCTATAGAAGCCGGCAAGGTGGAGGCGGTCTTGGCGGGTAACGTACAAGGTGGCTCCGAGACCGCGTTTGGTTACTGAGCCATCAGTCACAATCCAAAGCGGGTCGGAGGCACGAGGGAGGACGATAGACTTGTGCGAGTTAAGGGCATCTTGTGCAGTGGTGAATCTTTGGCGAAGGCATTCGTCCCACTTAACGTGGTCATGAGAATGCAGATTGGCCAAGGCTGACTCGAGTGGGTCCACAAGTTAAGAGCAGTGAGGGAGGACACGGCTAAGGACTTTGTAGGCGCCGATAAAGGAACGTAAACCTTTGACAGACTCTGGAGGGCGGCAGGTTGCGAGTGCTGTGATGCAGTGGGGGCTTGCAGATAAGGAGCCTTGTGACCAGATCCAACCCAAGATAGTGGTTGTTTTGGGGCATATGAGTCTTACATGCAGACAGTCGTAGATTACACTTGGTAAGGGTGTCAAGTATTCGAGACCAGTTAGTGAGGAGCTCTTGTGGGGTGTCGCCGCCACAATAAAGATCGTCAGCATATTTTGAAGCACATCCCTCTTGGAGGAAGTCACCAAGAACGCGACACATTAATTCCTTTAATACGGTCTCTGAACCAGGCATGCCCATGGCTGACCTGGTATACACTCTGATGCTGTGAAACGGAGTGGCCACACCGCAGCATTTCATGGAGGCCTTTGATAGCGGTATCTGGTAAAAGGCACGGGTGAGGTCAGACTTGATGATGTACTTCCAAGGGGCGATGGTGCGAAGAGTAGAGTCGACATCAGGCATCAGCGACGGTTGTGGTTTGCTGAAACGACCAACATCCGTGAAGGCTGTCACAAGACGAAATCCACCCGAAGGTTTTTTGATGAGGAATGACGAGTTGAGGTACTCAACGGTGACTCCAATGTCCTCCGAACGTCGGAGGACCTGACATTGCTCCAACTCATCAAATTGTTGCTGCAACTCAACCAGCTTGTCACGGGAATATTGGGGAACGCGGCCTTTGCGTTGGGGAGGTTGCACAGGTCCCATGTTGACAGAAGCTTGGACAGGACCAGCTGTGCCGTTGTATCCGACAATGGTAGGATTGAAGACTTCATCGTGGGTTTGGAGCACTTGGCAGAACTGGCTACGGACGGTGTCAGGTAAGATGTTGTCGGGGTCAACGTTGACGGCATCCAAGAAGAATTCAGACTGCGGTGAGTTGCTTCCGCCAGGGTGGGGAGGTGATGGGTGCGATCTGTCAGGGGGAGATGTGGGAACCACGGTTGTGGTGTGACGAGCTTGGCAGAGGTGTTCGTGGCGTCGCACTGTCCTTGGTTCAGTAGTGTTTTTGAGTATACGAACTCTATTAGCCACTGCTTCTACAATGTGGGGCTGAGGCCAGAGCTGTGAAACTTTGGAGCAGTTATTGCATGGTGCATCGGTACGGGCTTCTATGGCTAAAGTGCAGTCAGGATCTAAGTTGGGAGGTATATCTAGCTCAAGATATTCCCCAGGAAGGATAACTGTGGTAGGGGCTGAAGAGTGTAACACATAAGACTGGGTGCGATGGACGGCGTGAGCCTGGGAGCTGGCATTTGACTCGGGATTGTAAGCGAGTATCTCGGAGCCTTGGATAAGAACCTGTCCCTTTGCCGGGCGAACAGATATGTTATTGGTGATCATGAACGGAGTTCCAGCTAAGGCATCGACATCCAAATCTTCTTCCACTAGGGCATCAAGGGTCAGGCATATGTCAGCTCGTGAAAGGGTGAGGTGGGTCTCGCCGACAATGACGAGCGGCGTAACTCCATCTGCTTGTAAGGCCTGTTGGGATGTTTTGACAATGGGAGCATCTATGCTACGGGCGACCGAGGCCTTGATCATGCTGGTTTCGGCACCAGTGTCCAAGGTTAGTTTGAGCGGGTGGTGACGGTAGAAGGCATTGAAATGGGGTGATTGCTTTGTGCTTACGCGGCGAGACACGATCCTGGCCGTGGAATGGAGAGGAGAAACAATGTCCTCTGTCTCAGGTGGACAAAAGAAAACGGAGTCAGTGGGATCTTCTTCATCGTCGAGGCTACTTGAGACGTGCTTTGGCGAGGAAAGCGCGGTCTTCAGCAGGTAGGTAAGTGCACTGACTTAAGAAGTGACGATAATTACGGCTGGCCTGCTTGCACAAGGGGCAAGACTTGACGTGTGGTTTAGGGCCTGGTTTTTGGGAGCTATTGTAACTAGGACTCCTCGCAGGAGGCTGTCTGAACTTCGACGCCGTTGAATGAAAGATTTTAGCGTCGGCATTGTTACTAATCTCTTCCAAGAGGGAATCCAATGCTTGAGAAATTTCAGGCTTGAGAGATGCGAGAGACTTGGACCTGAGCTCTGTGCCGTAGCGTTGTTCGACAAGACTGGGGAGGTTACGGTGGACTAATCTCAGCCAAGTAAGTACAACAAGATTTTCTCGAGTGGGAGACATTTCCTTGTCAGAGTCTGAGACTTCACCATGGTGCGAGATATTGCCATTTGCCGACAACAAATTATCTTCGATAAATGACATTAGACATTGATAGAGATCCTCGGGGCGTTCCGCAGGGGCAAATGTGATGTTGTTGAAGTCGAGGAAGTGGGCACCAGTTGATTGGAATCCGAAGTGAAGGCGAATCGCTTGCCAGATGGAGTTCATGGAGGTAGAGTATTTGACGATGGTGTTACGAGAAATTATCGGACAATAGTCCGCAATTTGGCCAAGCATTAATTCAAGATGAGTACACTTTTGTTGTGCTGTTGTGCGGGAAGCTGGAGGCCGTGAAGAGGGCTGCCGGGTGATTTTTTCAACCATGTCGTGCCATCAGCAAGAAAGCCAGCGAAATGAACAATGAACAATGAACAATGAAATATATCTTTGTGATTAAAACGGGTGAACTTTATTGGCAAAAATTAAATTTCAACATGTCTTTGTACATTTCACTGCTGAACACCTTAATTAATATTATTACAACAAGAGGTTATGGGTAGCCTACACTTTGTTAGAAGGACTTTTAGCCAATTTCCTTTAAAGTTCACAGTATTTCATTGTTATTTTATATCAAAATATATTGGTCAAATTATATCCATGCAGTTTCAATTCCGTAGTCCAAATCAAAATCAACATTTTGTGACCCAATGATCGGGTTGAGTGTGATCATATAAATAGTTGTTTACATTTAAAACTGTTATTAACGGCATTGATTCCAATCAAAACCAGTAAACAGATACTTTAAAGTTTCTACAATGGTATCAAGTGACGCTATGATCTTTGCAGTTATGAACGCTTCACTTGATTTCATATCCGCAGTTCATATATGATCCATTTCATATAACATTTCATCATTGATTCATTCTTCACGGCAACATTAGAACCCACAAATGCCCAGCTCCCAACGTCAGTGGCTTCATACTGTAGCTCAGTTGGTTAGAGTGTTGCACCGGTATAGCGAGGTCACAGGTTCAAACCCAGTTGAAGTCCTGAATTTTTCAGGCTTGTACTTTATGCAATTGCAAAAATTGCGTTCATAACTGCGAAGATCATAGCTTCACTTGATTTCACATCTGCAGTTCATATATGATCCATTTCAAATATCATTTCATCGTTGTTTCTACAATGGTATTAAAAATATTTAATACTTTTTCTAAACAATACAAGGAGAATTATAAAATTATGTAATTTGCCCGCTGAGATGTGTTATAACAGAGTCATACGACAACCGGATATTGTATTGAAACAAAAACACAGAAACTCATTTCTGGTCACACAAACAATTCTTCAATATATATTTCACTGCTAGTCTGTCATGCAGTCCTCTGAGGTTTATTGGTCACTGCGATTGTTTCTGAATGAAAAGATACTGAGTTCAATTCTTACTTGGGCTGCCTTTCCTGCATAGTCTCTACGAGGCAAAGAAATAGCACACATGCACATGTGCGAGAGTAATAGACTTAGCCCTCCCCCCA
>NC_090876.1:37115158-37137658 GCF_036669935.1 Montipora foliosa
TTTAACTGTTCCACCTCTCTGGTACTAAAGGAAATTACTTAGGAAAGGAACTTTATCTAGTCGTTGTAGCACTGGAGCACTAATTGGGGACACTGTAATTCACAATTAAGGCAAGTCAAGTCAAATCCTTTCTTTATGACCCTTTTTCGTACATGTCCCAAACTCTCAACTAACCTTCTCCACCAATTCTCGGTTGCTGAAAATTACAATAAAGCTGCAATGATTACTTGTGCATAGAAAAAAAGATTTATGTCTTGGTGACATAAAAACTGTGCTTTTTAAAAGTTACTATAAGGAAAAAGTTAACAACACAAGTTACTGACTGGGCACAATACAGTGACTGTGTAGGTTTCATCCAGGCTCAGATAGATGCTGTATTGTTTAGCAAGAGGAGGGCCAAGTTGTCTTAAACTTGTAAAGTAAATAATTCCCCAGGCACCCAAGGTAAAGAATATTAATAATAAACAAAGGCAGATACTAGGTAAACATAGATGTACCTGCCACAAAAGCTGCTAAATGTCATAAAAAGTGGGGCAGTGGTACAAAATAATGTCTTTTCCAAAAGAACATGACTGGTAAAACAAACGAATTTTGGGCAAAGCTGCTTTGCTTACCTAAGATGGTCCAACTTAAACAGCTTGTTCAAATCCTTTCATTGCTGCAACTCTATTAAACATTGTTGGTCAGCGGCTACTCGCACGATCATACGTAGGGGAACGTCGATATAGTGCCGCCATATTGTATGTATTACTACGAATAAAGGAAGTTCTGTTACTAATACCGGCCCCCAGACTTGGTGTCAGAAGTGGGGAAACACGATGGCGAACCTTAAAAGACCGGAGCTCAAACTTGTGGGAAATGTGAGCGAAAATTTCAAAAACTTCGAGTTACGATTCAACGATTACTGTGTACAAGCCAATTACCGCGACCTCGCTAAAGATCCTGTTGCAGAACGAGCCGCTCATTACAAGAGTCCTCTACTAGAAATTTCAGCGTTACGATCTGCACTTCCAGATGAAGCTTTGTCCGTGGTCAGATACACAATCGAACCTCAAATTCCAGACGAAGATAAAAAGAAACCCTGGATTTGGATGGATAAACTACGAGCCCATTACACAGGCAGCACAGGAAGTTCACTCCTGACCGATCGATACAAGTTTTGGACCTCTTCACAAGGCCTTCATGAGTCCATTCAAGAGTGGGAAGTTAAGGTGAGACACGCTGGCAGCCTATGTGGCTATGGCGATCTTAGTGATGAACTTTGTAGAGACAAATTTATATTTGGGTTGAGTGAGGATAACATACGTACGGAGTTGCTTAAAACACCTATAAAACCTGACAACTCTGAGAAGTCCCTGTCCGATGTAGTCGCCGAAGCGAGAGCTATTGAGTCCGCCAAGCAGACAAACAAGTTAATTGCAGATTCGTCCAAAGGAATCGACGAACATGTCCACTGGACGGGCCTTAGACACAGTCAGATGAAGCTTCGCAGGGAGCCTGTTTTTGGTGTGGAGATCGGCGTGGTCCACATCCATGGAAATTATGTCCAGCTAATGGAAAGACCTGCACCAGCGGTGGTGGAAATGACCATTTTGCCCGTGTCCGCCTAGAAGACCGCAAACTTCCAAGCCCCAGTATCAGACCTACTTGGAGACCACAAGGCAGGGGCCTTCAGGGCAGCCAGAAACGTGACCCACGTACAAACTTCCGACCAAGAGACCTGCATTACACCGAGATGTATGCCACAGCAGAGGACCACGCATCCTCCTATGACCAAGATCACGACTATATATACTCTTTGGGCACACAAGTTCACAGCATTGCATCCGTCGAGAAGTCAAAACAATATTTCACAAACCTATCACTTTCAGCGACGGGCCGGACCTTCAAGCAATTAAAGTTCCAAATAGACACTGCAGCAACCTGCAACACCATCGCTGCCAGCACCCTGCGCTCTTTCTTCCCAGACAGCAAAGTAAAGCACTCCCCCTACCGCCTACACCCCTATGGAAACTCCAAGCCACTTCATCCTGTTGGTCAGGTGGAACTCTTGTGCGAAAAGAACAACAAGTTTGACACCCTTATCTTTCAAGTCCTGCCAGACTCCTGCATTGGCATCAAGCCAGCACTTCTGTCTGGCAGTGACAGCGAAAAACTGGGCATAATTAGAGTGCACGCGGACGAGACTCATTCCCTTCACTCATCAGCAGACCACAATGCGAGTCCCAAACACTATGACCTTCCTGGCACACAACAGCATACAGTACCATGCGAAAACAAGGTGAACCCTACGGCATGCAACCATCTCCAGCAACTCCACGAGACCACAGCCAGCCCGTGCAATCCACCACCATCACCTTCGGCTCCAATTACTATTCCTTCAAACCGCCGACTTTCCCCGCCAGGCCAGCTGCAACTTCAGGACATCACATGCCAGTATGCTGACACATTCGAAGGCCTTGGCCGGCTTGGTCCACCTGTACACTTTCAGATTGATGACAGTGTCCAGCCCGTTCAGATGCCCGTCCATCGAATACCGGTAGCGAAAAGAGCAAAAGAGAAAGAAGCCTTAGATCGTTATGTGCAGGCAGGCGTCTTGGTCAAAGTACATGAACCAACCCCATGGTGTTCGAATGAATTAATAAGAGAGACACCCAAAAAATTCCGCGTATGCATCGATCCAAGCCAGACGGTAAATAAGGCCATCCAGCGTCCGAAACATCAAATGCCCACGCTAAATGAACAGCTTCATAAGCTTAGTGCAGCCAAGTGCTTCTCTCTAGTGGACGTTAAAGAAGGCTTCCTCCACATTCCCCTAGATGAGGAATCCTCATGGATGACAACCATGCATACCTCATACGGCAAATACAGGTGGCTCCGTCTCCCATTTGGTATTACTAGTGCACCAGACGAGTTTCAAATGAGGTTGACATCTGCATTGGAAGGCCTGGATGGGATAATATGTATAGCCGATGACATCCTTGTGTATGGGGAGGGCAACACCTTCGAGGAAGCCCAGGCTGACCATGACCGAAGATTCATCGCCTTACTGGAACGTTGTAACCAAAAATCCATCAAGCTCAACGCGGGCAAACTGCGCTTTAAGCTTAAAGAGGTCAAGTTCATGGGCACAATTATCTCGGATAATGGTTTGAAACCTGACCCAGACAAAGTAGCGGCAATAACACAGATGGCCACACCGCAGAACAAACCAGCACTCCTTCGCTTCATAGGCATGGTTAACTATCTTTCGCCCTTCTTCCCCAACCTAAGCTCTGTGATTCAACCCTTACGCATGTTGACCCAGGACGCTGTACCATTTTCATGGTCCATGGCTCAAGAAAAAGCCTTCAACAAGGCCAAACAACTGATTTCGTCCGCCCCAGTCTTAGCCTATTATGATCTTCGGAAACCAGTTGTCCTCCAGACGGACGCCAGTGATAATGCTGTCGGCGGCGCCCTTTTACAGCCCAGTGATGACGGCAAACTACAACCAGTTGCCTTCACCTCGTCAAGCATGAATCCTACAGAACAGCGCTACTCTCAGATCGAGAAAGAGTGCCTAGCAATCTGCAACTGCTTCGAAAAGTTTGACCAGTGGCTGTATGGCAAGACTGACATTGCAGTCCACACAGATCACCAGCCATTAGAAACCATTATGAAGAAACCACTGAACAAGGCACCAGCCCGCCTACAACGAACGCTTATGAGATTACAGCGTTACCAGTTCACAATAACGTACAAGAGAGGACCGACTCTCTACCTGGCAGACACACTCTCTCGCGCAGCCCTCCCCCACCCCATCACAGCCCGAGTACGGGACTTTGATGTTTTCAGAATGGAGATGGAGTCCGATTACAACACACGGAATCCGAGACTAACGGAGATCACTGAAAACCAGCTACGTGAGGAAACTAGCAAAGACACCACACTGAACACCTTATACAACGTCATTGTCAAAGGGTGGCCAGCAGACAGAGCAAGCATCCCCGAGAATCTGCGGCCCTACTGGACTTATAGGGACGAACTGTCAGTGAAAAATGGCATTATTTACAAAAGCGCCCAAGTTATGGTGCCTCACTCGATGCAAAAGGACATGCTTCGCAAGATCCACGCCAACCACTTTGGTGGGGAATCGAACATACGTATGGCACGTGAAGTCCTCTTTTGGTCCGGCATGCGAAAGTCCATCCAAGACATGTGTGATGCGTGTAGTACTTGCGCCCAGTATGGTCATTCTGCACCAAAAGAACCAATGAAATCCTTACCAATACCAACAGGTCCCTGGCAGATAATCAGTCAAGATCTCTGTGAGCTGGAAAAGCAAAGATACCTAGTGACTGTTTGCCATTTCTCTGACTGGATCGAGGTAGACAAGCTAGAAGATACCCTTTCCTCCACAGTCATTGACAAAACAAAAGCTCACTTCGCGAGATATGGTGTTCCGGCAATCTGCCACACCGATAACGGTCCACAGTTTATCAGTGAAGACTACAGGAAGTTCTCTGTCGAATACGGATTTAGGCATACCACATCATCCCCTTACCACCCTAAGGGTAACGGAAGAGCAGAGGCTGCCGTCAAAGTTGCAGAATCCATGTTAAAAAAGGCTGATGACTTCCACAGCGCCATGCTGATATACAGAAACACACCACCTCAAGGTCACACCTACTCACCAGCCCAGCGCATGCTGCTACGACGCACCAGAACCACACTCCCCACCACCGATCAACTCTTGAAACCCACCATGCTAAACTTTGAACTCGTTGAGGCAGAGATCTCCAAGAAAAGACGCGATAGCAAGACCTACTACGACAAATCAGCTAGTGTCGAACAAAGACCACTTGTCACTGGTACCTACGCTTACGCCAAACCACCTCCGCACCAGCGTGGGAAACCATGGATCTATGGAGAAGTGCTCACCCATGAAAACCCTCGGTCTTACACAATCCACACTGCTCACGGCCGCACGATTCGAAGGAACAGAGTCCACCTGAAGCCCGCTGCCGCGCCCTCCTGCTACCATCCCCGAGCAGCAGTCGAAGCAAGCACACCTCATACATCCGCTTCCCAGAAACTATCACTTGACCCTGCAGAGGAAACACAATCCTGTCCACGCCCTTCAGCTCACCCCCAGCCTACGTCTTTTGGGACACCCCTCCTTCAGACCCTAGTCAATTCACCAATCAAAGGCTCTGCACCAGTTGACCCCAAGTCCCTGACGCACCACCTCCGGAGACCCCACCACAGCCCCAGGAGCTGCCAGGATCACCAGTCAAGCAGACCCGGTCTGGACGGATAATTAAACCCCCCGAAAGACTGAAAGACTACGTCACAAACTAGACATCAGGTTTTTTTTTTATCTATCAGCCTTGACTAAGAGTCTATGAATATACAAACACTTACTATGTAGCTCTCTCATCACCCTATTATGGACAATAGAGTATAGGATACCCGCTGTATTAGTTCCAGGCTTCGGGTTTTGGGTTATAGTTTGTTTTGCCTCCTCGTCTCTTTCTTTTGTTATTTTGTAAAGGGGGGAGATGTTGGTCAGCGGCTACTCGCACGATCATACGTAGGGGAACGTCGATATAGTGCCGCCATATTGTATGTATTACTACGAATAAAGGAAGTTCTGTTACTAATACCGGCCCCCAGACTACATGACCATAGCTAAAAACTGGGCCATTCCTTAGACTAAGGAATGCAAGCAGAGAAATATCTGTAGTTTTCCTTGGTACAATTACTCCATAGGGTACCCTGCGAGCCGTTGGTGTCTCCTAGCTACCCTTCCCGAACAAGAAACCACTGCAAGAAACCGTTAGTTTCTTTGAGTTAGCCGCCGTCCAGCGCCAAGGACGATTAAATTAAATTTGAACTGGTAAAACGAGTTAGTAAACTTGCTTTGGTGCTTGTGTGTGAGTTCAGCTAGGTAACTGCTGCGTTTGGGCGAGCCTGCTGTACATTTGTAGTTATTTCCCATGAAATGAGGAGAAGTGATGTCAAATATATCACGTGGGGGGTGAAGAACTTCGCACCTGCTCGATGGAAAATCAAACAGTTCCTTGCAGTGGTTTCTCTCTTGGGAAGTGTAGGAGAAACCAACTGTTCGCAGGGTACCCATAGGGACACAGTTCCGCTGACAACATACAGACCCAATTAATTCAATTACTTAAGACATGTATCAGAGGGAAAATGACATTACACAAACTAAATTTGTATAAAACATGACTTCAAAAGATACGCCAAAAAAAACTCACTTTAAAAATGTACATGCTCTGTGGGACAACTGGATGTTTGAAGCCAACAGATTTGGCAATAGCCTGAAAGGAACATTTTTTTCAAAAACCACTCTGTGAACATGAATGTCATAGCACCACCAGAGAAATCCAAGAAGCAATTCATCATTATTCACTTCAATTCTGTTTGCTCCCTTGTAGAGCACTGGAGGACCATTAAGGTTTTCAACAGCTTTCCAAAGGGATTTAAAAGAGAAAGAGACACAAGCCACATTTTTCATCATAAGGCCAGCCCTTTTTGGGGGCCTTTGGGACAGCCCTTAGGAAAATTTTTGACTTAAAAATGAAACTCTCAAAATGCTGGACACAATGATTCCAGAAGTCAACATTATTATTATACATTGGTGTCACCAGCTCGATTTTGATTGGCTATAAGCACAGAGCTACTTCTTGCTAGCTCTGTTTCTCTTATAATAATATCATACCTACAGACAATAGATCTTATATGTGTCGAATTGACGTAATACGTACAGGCAATAGTTTTATGCATGCAGAAGTGACGTCAACCAATACACTAACCAGCAGTTTGATCAGTTTTGTCATGGTGGAACTCAGAGCTCAGGAATATGCATAATAAAACAATAATTATTGGATTCGGTTTTCGCATGATAGCGATATTATCACTAGCATGCGAAAACCTAATCCAATAATAAATTATCATTAATTAATCAGATATGGACAGAAATGCATGTGCACAGCAATTTTGTGAATTTTAAAAAGTTGACAGGCCGAATTCAACCGTAGTTATTTAGACATTAGGAATGACCTAAAATGATCTAAATGAGCTACAACGGTATCTAAAATGACCTAAAATGAGCTATACTCATTTTAGGTCATTTTAGATCATTTTAGGTCATTCCTTGTATTAGTAAGTACATGTAAACCTGAGTGGTGAATAATGTCTTTGCGGTAATAAAATTCATGGACAAAGAGTCAGCCCTCAAGAATTCAGCAATACCACAGGCGCTCCAAGCTCTAAGCCATCATGGCCGACAAAAATATAAGATTTGTATGGGAATCCCAATAAAAATGGCTTGTAATGAGAACATAATTATACAGAAAAATTCTCAATTAAAAAGCCTTACCAGTCTTATTGCCATGGTGGGTCGCTTCATTCCTGTGTGGTTTTTTTCCAGATTCAACTCGATTTGGGTGATTTTTCAAGTCGTCAGTTGTCAACAGTATTATAAAATACCAAAGGCTGCACACTCCACTTTACTGAGTTAAATATTCCTAGATAACATTTTTCATTTAAACCCACCAACAACGCAATAGGAGTGCTGCGAGCGACCTCAGGTGGTATAGTTTGTTCACTTGATCTAAAACAAAAACCCTTCGAAAGATTTTTTATTTTAATACTGTTTAATATTTGTTTTCATATGAATTATTACATCTACTGTACAGGAGGGAGGGGGGGGGGAGAACTCCCATATGGAACAGACGGGAACTTTGAATTTAACCCCTAAAGGAGACCATCTGGGCGTGGCTCAAGCTTTTTGTGACCCCTAAAGGAGACCAATCTGGACGTGGCTTAAGCAAATTTTGACCCCTAAAAACAAGTTAAAAAGAAACTTTGACTTCCGTTTCTCTTCGCGTAATTCTGTGTTTCTTCGCGGAACCCTAAACGAGACCTTGGCGGCTTTAAATATTGGCGCTTTGCCCGGAACACCCTAAGCGAGACCAAAATCCAAAATGTACACCCCTAAGCGAGACGACGAGCATCCCCGTCTGTTTCATATGGGAGTCCCCCCCCTTCCTTAACACACATGCACACACACACACACTCTCACACATAAACCACTTTCATAAGCCTCAAGAGAATCTTATTAGACTAAGAACAATACACAAGGTACAATACAAGAATATATCAGACAGATACAACATTCGTATATTTTCCCCACTTCGATTAATGAGCAGGGAGTTGATCAATGTTTGACTTGGCAATCATTGTCTCAAGTTGATATGCTATATAAATTTTTGTGATGAATATCCCAAATTATACGGGGTAACTTTTTTTTGAATCTACAAGAGTACAGATATTTCCTCACAAGCAACAAGATATGGTTTACATATAATTCATCTTTGTGAAAGAATATCCCAAACAATTACATGTATATCTTTAAGTGAGAGCATTTGAATCTTAACATGTCGATCACCACGCCATTTAATTACTTCTGTCCAGAAACTCTCGGAATAGTAACCATATACATGTGTGTATGAGAAAGTGCTCTCGGGTCTCATCTGCATCTCCACAAAGAGAACATGCTGGGGAAGGAAAAATGCCAATCTTGTGAAGAAATACATTTGTGGTTAGAAACCTATTCAGAACTTTGTACTGAAATTCATAAAATTTCGTATGAAAAGTGACACTATAAGGCAGGCTATATATTTTTTTCTAATCCAAGACATCACCCGGGAATTGATGATTAAAACTTAACTGTTGGCGGAGTGATTACTCTACTCCGAAGCTCTTTGTTAACAGTCTTAGACACAACAGACTTGATTTGAACTACACTGTATTTCACCGTTTAAAATTAGTTTGCACTGATCCTGTCTAACAAAGGGTTCGTTGCAAATACAGCGAGCAGGTTTTTTTTATTTCCCTGGGTCGCAACATGACTGCATTAGTCACGCCTCCTTCATGTTGTCAAACTTCAAAAGCAGTGAAAGATGGCTTTGAAAGCCAAGTGGCTTAGCGAGAATGAAAGCAGGCCCGGGTTGCTCGAAGCACGGTTAGCGCTACCCGGCATTAAATACCATGGAAACCTATAGGTTTTGATACCTCTTAATCAATGGATAGCGCTAAACCAGGCTTCGAGCAACCGGCCCCTGTATTGTACAAACTGAAGAAAAAAATTTAATTATTAGATGGAAGTTTGGGCTTTCATGCAGCTTTAAATTTATTAGTTTAATTAATAGTACATTTGTACGCTCTTCACAATCATAACACTATACTTATTAAGCCTTCAAGAAATAAAATTTGTTCTCGTAAGATATGGTGCAATTACAAATATTATGTGGATCGATGGACTTGTAACTGCAGAGGCCAGTGAAATTTTATTATTAGCATCTAAACAAAAAGCCATCTTTCAGTGTGCTTTTCCATGTACATTGTGAAATTCTGAAGTCTGTCAGCATGAAAGGGGCGTGACTAATGCAGTCATGTCGGGACCCAGGGATTTTAATAAAATGTGTCGTTGAGAAACAATGGTATTGCAACCCACCTAGTGCTCAGTTTGTTGAGCATTTGGTTCCAAAGGTTAACCGTCCAACATTGCTCTCCCAACCATCTTCCAAAAGGTTTCCAATTTGGATTGAGTGAACAAACTACGTCGCTAGCAAGGCTGATATTGCATTTTTGGTGGGTTGAAATGAAAGTTGATCTTTGTCAATTGATTCTGATGTGGAATTATAAAAGTGGCAACATTCTATCTGGGAATATTTGACTCAATTTGGTGGGCTCCCCAGAATGGAGTGAGCAGCCTTCATTGGTATTTTATAACTGTTGACAACCGAGGATTTGCAAAATGGTGCAGATCGTGTCGAAAAAACACCACACAGGAATATTAATGAAGCAATTATAATTAACCCACAATTGCAATAAGGTAAGGCTTTTAAATTGAGAATTCTTTTGTATGTACCGCCCGGTAGTTATAATCTTCTCAAGTCTTTTATCAGTATTCCCTTAAAATCCTTATATTTTTCATGCCATCTTGGTTTTCTTTCACAATGAGCTTGGGGCACCTGTGGCACTGCAAACTAAAGAAAATAGTATCATTAATCATAATGATTGTAACCAAACAATCCTCACCTGGATTCTCCTGTTGAAGGTTATTTGCTTAAAAACAGGATTTAAGGCATGAAGAGCTGTATAAAAAACAACATACATTACATGTACATGTACATGTAAAATAAAAATTCAGCAATGAGGAACACAACATCATAATTACTTCCTGGCTGAGCAATTAAAAATCCATAATTCTGCAGACATTACATGTATTTCAGTGATCAAGATGTTTGCTAATTTTTTTCCTTATTTTCACCCTTAATAGTGACCATGTTACCTTGCTATGGATGATAACACAGACTTAAAACATTCTGTGCTTCGCTCCATTTCAAATAACAGAAAAGAACACCATCACCAAGCTAAAGACAAAAGCCAAAAACAACAGTGGCTTTAGAGGTCTTTCTCACGCTGCCTGCTTTTTTTCTTGCTATTATGACTTTCCTTGCAAGCAAAGTAACACTTAAAATCATGTTCTAACGTAAGTCATATATTAAATAAGTTGGCGACCAAAATTTATGACCTGGCGATCAAATTTTTCCCATTAGTTGCCAACTGGCACCCGAGCAAAAAAGTTACATTCGAGCCCTGAAGAATGCAATGTCTTCAATAAATTTGTATAGCGCCCTTTAATTTAAGTTGGCATTCTGTGGAATCAGAATTGAGGATTTCAAAACAACCCTGCTAAACAAGATTTGAGGCAAGACTGAGCTTTTCAGATGTTAAAACATTCAGTGAAGTTGTGAGTCTCATTGAAGCATGTCTTACAAGATAGAAAACATTGTGACCTTTTGAAAGACTAAGATTTACTTCCTCCTTTCTGGAGCATTTAGATCAACATGACTCTTATTCACAAAATATTAGGGCATTATATCTATATCTTACCATGGCCAACCTTGTTAATGGCTTCGTGCTTTTCTGCGATGAGTTCACCTATTTCATTATCAAGTAAAATAAAATAAACATAAATAAATATTGCTAGTGCTAATCACCCTTACTGGCAGTCGAGGACTGAATTCCGAAGGGCGCAGCTCACGACATCGGGCTGAAAGCATACAAAGGCGCCTCTGGCTACCGCTATACAGTCCATGTTTGATGTCGGAGCACAGCACCACAGCTAGATGTCAATTAGCTGTGAGTCGATTTTGATGAGGGAAGAAAACCAGAGTACCCGGAGAAAAACCCTCGAGTCAGGTTGCAATTGAGATCGACTGAAACTCAGCCCACATGTGCCAAGCCAGAATTGAACCCCGGCTCGCAGTGGTGGGAGGCCTGATAGATAACCAATAAGCCACCCCTGACTTTTAATTCAATTAAGTAGCATTTACTAGCTACTGCTATATTTTTCTTGCTTGTAACCACTGCAGTGAAATGAGAGCAGATGTGGATTATATATGGGTGAAATCAAGAAAATTAATTATTTTTCCACTTGCAATGAAATGATTCAATCCAGTAAGAATCACTGGAAATGACACAAATTTTACTTCAAGCCTCATGATCAGGACTAGAACTCAGAGCCAATCTCATTCCCAGAGCCTCTGTTACCCTTGTCCAGTGGAATGGCGCAGGAGCGCTCTGGAATGATCCAGAACCGGAACGAAAAAACTGTGGTTCCAGTTAAATAACATCTGCACATGCGTCAGGGGAGGTGGTTATAGAAATCAACAAAAACATCTTGAGTTCACCTTGCCATGAAAACGCTTACTTTTCACTTGCGAGACAGTACACATTATACATGTAGTATGACCACATCCCCTATCACACTTGAAATGCTTAAACTGCGGAGAATCAAAAGTAACGAGAGACATTTTTTCAATCAAAACAGATTTCAGTATCTGGTGTCGACAAGTGACTGTATTTTCAAAAACAAAAATGTTACGAACTGGTAAGTTGTAAAAAGATTTATTTCTAGATCATCTTCAACCTCGTATAGATAAAAATCCAGAAGAAAATTTAATATCAAAATTTTGAATATAGAATTTGAAAATGGCATGAAATGAAACTGTTTTTGTACAGCCAATGAAATAAGTAGCCTTTTTTGGATTGAACCAGAGTCTCTCTTTCCCAACTGCTGGTCAAGGGAACAATGTCTCTGGGAACAAGATTGCCACTGAGCTAGTACAATATGAAGCCAGATCAAGCAGCAAATATTGACTTCACAATATGTTCTGCACAAGGTTAGAGTATAACAGAGAGAAATTAATATGTGAATTGTCACTGTAAATTTGAACTGTGGACATTACTAATATTATAATAATGATGATGACGCCAACCAGGATAATGCTGATGATGATGATGATGATGATGATGATGATATTTCTTTCATTCAATCATGTATAAGCACATTGTTACACAAGCAGAACCCTTCCCCATGCACACGCAACGCCCTTCGAGCAGCCAGGAGTAAGGCCCAGCAGACCGCCCTCCGCTGTGCCAACGAGCACTGGCAGATTACTTACACGCCAAAATGCAGCTAGCAGCAGACTGTGGCCATGCAAAGGGGATGTAAGAGGGCATCAAAACTGAAACCGGCCCTACAGGCGTCAAAACAGCCCCATTAAAATCAAAGACTGGCGAGGTCATCACTGATCAGAGCATGCAGCTGCAGCGTTGGGTGGAGCATTATCTTGAGTTTTGTCAAGGTGCCAGATGAATGCATATTTTTCAAATAATCACCTATGTAATTATCCTAAAACAATTACTCACCTCAGGTTTGGTGAATATTGGTGAATAAAAAACTTGACTTTTATTCACCAATAGTCACCTTGCCTCTGGAGAATAATTATTATTGTTAAATATTCATATTCTCAGTATTGGACTGGAACTAGCTTGCAATGGAGGCTAATATGCAGGGGTATATATATCGAAAAGTATTTGCATTTGAAAAGATTTTCCCACATTAGCCTCCCTTGCAAGTTAGTTTCAGTCCAATACTGATAATAAGAATGTATTAGGGAGACCTAATATCAATAAACTTTATTAAACCACTTTATAACACCAGACTAACCTTCTTCATTGAATGCTCCTTCTTCAAAGAAAAATCTGATCTTGTCACCACTTGTCATAAAATAATCATCCCTAAGCTATGAACAAAAATCAAACTTCTGATTTGAAAAATGTTTCTCAGCTACTAAACTACCAATATCAATACATTATCACATTTTTTTGAGAACATCAATTTTACTTCTTATATGTTTACAATAATTATATTTTGCTTCCGTTGTATTTAGACTTAAATGCATTTCAGTGTATAGTAAATTTACTATCAGTTTAATTAACGTAATTCACATCATTTTTCTGTTAAATTAGCCATCACTATAATCTGCACAACTCAGTCGATTATTTTATAATTGACTTTCACTAAAAAACAATTTTGGCTGGCTTAACCTACATGTACATGTAAGGTGTAGAAGTTTGCATTAGAATCCACAAAATAGACCTAATCGGCTAACTCAATGTTGTACCCAATTCAAACCCTTTGGGAATAACAAAGAATCTTAATCTTGGGAGATTTGAATTGGGTACAACATTGAGTTAGCCGATTAGGTCTATTAGAACTACAAATTAAAGTGGTCACACATTGGCAAATGTATTCATCTTGCTAGCAGAGCCTTTCTTTTGCTTCCTCGATTTTGGCATTCTTGAGAAAGACTCTGCATGAATCGAGTCAGATCTTTATTGATTATGCACTGCATGTTGCCAGGATACAGTCTCAAACCTAAGCCTAGTATGCCAGATTTCACCACCATCTTGGTTTTTCATGGTACAGTGGGCTCAATTATAACCATCGGTTTTATCACTAAACAGATGCTCACATAGAAAAAAACCAGTTTGACAAGAGAAAACAAGATTGACTAGTCCAGAAGTTTGGGCTGCGGTGGCTTCAAAGAGTTGACGTGATTCAAGCAGAGCCTCCTTTTCTCCTACCCACTAAAGAAAAAGGCAAAAGGAGGCTCTGCTTGCAGGGTGACATGTATTCTCCTCTCATAAGATCCAAATATTAGGAATTATCATTTTCAAGAGCTTTTTAGTCCCATTTCTGCTTAAGATCAAGCTATGATCAGTTATTTTAGAGCTGGGATTTCCATTATTAGGTATTCTAGCTTGGCAGCTGTGCCACCATGACAAAGTAAAAGCTAATTGTTAGTTTCATGACAGTCCCTGAATGTACAGTACACAACAGGGACAGCTGAGATCATCTAAGCAAGAGAGTCTAAATAAAAACTGTACACCACCAATAATAATTTCTATTTGCCAGAAAATGTTACTTGCCTAAATGGCCTTAAATCACCTCAAGGGACACAAGGTTAACAATTTCTATTGAATTTACTTTCAAAGAGTAGTGTTGTTCAATTTTACAGCGACTGTTACTAGTGATAGACCATGCTGAAGTAACAAGCTGGATTTGGGTATTATGAAAACTAAGACCTAAGACCCC
Source organism: Montipora foliosa (assembly GCF_036669935.1). Classification (NCBI taxonomy): domain Eukaryota; kingdom Metazoa; phylum Cnidaria; class Anthozoa; order Scleractinia; family Acroporidae; genus Montipora; species Montipora foliosa. The sequence continues at coordinate 37,129,680 of NC_090876.1, forward strand.
TTGTAAGCAGTGGAAATTACAGGAAAGAAGCCAGCGAAAACTTACCGCTAGTCAGAGATTTGGGCGCTGGATGTTGTTACAGTGGAAATAGAATAACAAAATTAATGTGTATTGACAAAATAATTTGTGCATCGCATTTTTAGTGGTTACAACCAAAGGGTTAACTCATTAGACGCAAGACGCTATCTTTAGTTTCGGTGCCAATAAGTTAAACAACCACGATTTTCAGTCACACAGCCTGCAAGCCTGTCATGGCCTTGTGTCTGTTTAAATTAAACCATGTAGACAACATCCAGCGCCCAATTCTCTGACTAGCAGTAAGTTTTCCCGGGTTTCTCTTCCGTAATTTCCACTGTTCACAAGGGGTCTTTAAAGTTAGTTTTTGTTCTATGAAAACTAAGAAAACTAAGACCCCAGGGTCTTAGGTCTTAGTTTTCAAGGGTCTTAGTTTTCGTAACACCCACAAAACATTCTATTACATCTTTGTAATTCTACCGGAAATGGAATGATAACAAACTATTTAGACATAAACATTTGGTGTCTGCCAAACACAAAGTGACTACAGACTTCAGACCAATTTGACCTTAATTATTACAAGGTGGACTTTTGTGGGGTGGGGGAATACTTAATAAATAATTATTTGTTTTTGAGGAGAGGGGAATACCAGAGTACCTAGAGAAAAACCTCTTGGTACAGAGTAGAGAACCAACAAACTCAACCTGCATATGATGCCGTGTCTAGGAATTGAACCCGGGCCAGATTGGTGGGAGGCGAGTGCTCTCACCACTGCTCTCACCACTGCAACATCCAGATAAGAGCTTGGGATGTATCTCAAAGGTGAAAGAGTTTCCATTACAGTAATCACACTTTCTCAAAAAACGATGTTATTGAAGTTATCCCTTTAGGTATTTATGGGTGTTAGTAGTAGAGAAGCAGTGGAATTGACCACTGACTGCAAGGGGTTATGGGACAAAACCTCTCTGGCCATCATGCACGTGAGGACACAATTTTAATTCTCCTTATTATTTAACAATAATTATTTGCCAAAGGCCAGGTGAATAATGTTTTATTATTGTATCTCTCAGATAGTATGCGCTGTGATAATTTGGTTAAATTAGCAGGCCATATTCTACAGTACAGCCCGCTGTACAGCCCGCTAAATTTAAAATTTAGATAAAACATTATCTAGTAAGTTTTTCATGTCGTTCTTTTACATAAACTTGTGAAACTGTTTAAATCTTGCAAGCAACTATTTCAAACAGCCACGAAGATTTAGTTTTTCGGATTTTGACATAGCAATCTTTGTGGCAGTTGAACCTTCTGCTTCCTTGCCCACACACCAGATTAACCTTAAAGACATACATGTAATAAGTTCTTACTAACCTCGTTTTATCGGTCTGTACCGTAAGTTACAGATCCTCGTTTTTTTCCTGTTGATTTATGACTCAAGCACAAAGCGCACAGGCTATAAATCAATGGGAAAACACTCGGTCCTTAACTTACAGTACGGACCTCTAACTCAGTTAGTAAAAAATATCTACACTGGCACTCTCTCTGCCCAGTATATCAAGAACCATCTCATCAAGCTCTGTGAGTTGTTCACTGCAACCTGCACGTGTCACCTTTGATTCACTAATTTTCTTTAATTAAGGTACCTCAGCAAATATTGGCCCAAATAACATCGCTGAGCTGTTTCCTTCTGCTCCAACACCATTCATTTCATTCCTAATTGTCTCTCAAGCCTGCTGCTTTGCTGTTTTTGTTACATTTGTTAATAATAATTACTGCCTTTTTCTCTCTTACGAGCTCTGCTTACAGTTTCTGCTGTTCTGCTGGCAACTGCAAATTTTGAAGGCGCGGAGTTCAAATAAGCCTTGTGCAATTGGAACTTAAACATAGAGTGTTTTAATGTACTCGTTAAAAGGTTTAATTAATATGCATGGAATTTCCGTAACAGATAGCTTGCACCAGATAAGCTTTTTTAATCGAGTATTTTGTATCGAGTAGCTCATTCTTGAGACTCATTGTAAGTGAAAGCATCCCACCCGCCTCTCCCGGGTTGTCAGGTGCTAAGGTTTTAGCGTAATAAAACGATTGTTTACCCCATCTGTGAGCCTGCTTGTTTGTGATAGTACCGGTAATTTAGTCTACAAGCGTATTCAAGTTACGTTACAATAATAATTATTGTAAAGCTACAGTTGTGCATTATTATTGTATCGTGACCCGCACTGCATGTGTGAATTCCAGTGTAGAAAAATATTTTATTGAATCCATGAATTTACAATTTGGACTTTATTGCATAATTTACACAAGTAAAAACTAAACATGTAACTTTTTTATTGAATTGATCCCTGCTGTTTCTTTCATCATACATGTATCACAACTGAGTGAAAATACATGTGACAGGGTGACCATGTTGGATAGCACTACAATAATTAACAATTATTGAATGAGGTTGAGCATGTTAGCGATAATTATCAAGGCCAAAGTTTGTGTGATCGGCTGAGGCGGATAACACAAACTGAGGCCTTGATAATTATTGCTAACATGCGAAAACCGAATTCAATAATTGTTTTATTATGCATATTCCTGAGCTGAGCTCCGCCATGAGAAAACTGATAAAACTGCTGGTTAGTGTGTTACGTGACGTCACTTCTGCATGCATAAAACAATTGTCTGTAGGTATGACGTCAATTCTACATATATAAAATCTATTGTTTGTAGGTATGACGTAAGAGAAACAGAGCAAGCAAGAATTAGCTGCGTGCTTATAGCCAATCAAAATCGAGCTGGTGACACCAATGTATAATAACAAAGTTTAGTTCCCCGTGGAGAGACAAGTCAGTGTTCTTGCCATCCAACATGGCTTCCATGATGTCAGATGCAAACCATGTACCATCAATTCGCTATTTTCACAAGTTAATTTTGGGGGGATATTTGCATTAAAACAATGGATATCCAGTTCACTGAAGCATGATACAGTCCCAAGAGTAAATACAGTAAGTTATATTGATTTTATGTAAAGAACGCCCAACACATATTGCATTATGGGAATGAGAAAGTAATCTTTACACAAACTGTCATTTTTTTGCATCAATACTTCAAATAGTACATTAGAAAGATCTATCTACGTCATGGAAGATAATCACCCTTGCCCCCTCGCCCTCACCGGATTGTTCCATTTTGCTTGTCCATCCCCCGTCCCCACTCCTTCCAAACGATGGCAGGTTTTTGCAATGGGGGATTTCGGATTTTTTGTTCCAAGAACCTGACAAAATTTGGTGTCCTTGGACATTTTTTTCAAACCTCTCACCCTCGGTTTCAGCAATGCTGGAGTGGGAAAGACCCCATGCATATTGATATAGATGAAAGTAAATGGATGTAGATGAAGGTAAATGAATATGGATGACTGAATAATGGGAAATCGAATAATTTAACGTGTCTTAGGAAGTTGTGGACTCGTGTTGGCTATAGACATGAGGGTTTCCGTGGGAATGGTCTTCAAGTTACAACTGAGCCGACGTCTAATGGCGACTTTTGGTTGTCCAGTTAACTTAAAACTTCTTACCTTTGTTTGTGATTCATCTGTTGTGAAAATGCTCCTAGGATGTTCGTCCAACTTCATTTCCTTCAAAATCTCATGCATGGCTTGTCTCATTTGATCAACCTCGTCTGGAGAGAAGAAGCCTTCGACGACAAGGAAGCCATCTGTCTGGTACTAAACGAAATTTTCACAGGTGTAATTATTACGGTGACTGTGTTGATAAATAAAAGAACAACTGTCTCTGACCTTCTCGAGCTGCTGTAACGAAAGTCCTTTTTCCGCCATTTTCGATCCCAATAACCTCGAATGATACAGATGAAATGTCTAGCGAAAGGGAGGATAGGTATGGACTAGGGAAATGGAATATGGACGGCGCTTCACTTAGTAGGGGCTGGACAATCTAGGCTAGCACTTAAACTACGACGGAACGCCGGAATACTTAAACAGGCAACAGTTGTGAAATTTTTGACAATTGGAACACATGTTTCTCCACCCACAAAAACGAAAGCACAAAACAATGGTGAAATATGAACCCTTTTATTGTTTACAAAATGAAATAAGTTAGGATGCTGTTAAGTTAAACAACAACAAAGTTGCATTCAAAAGTGAAAAATAGATGTGAACGCGTTCACAACTGCGAAGATCATAGCTTCACTTGATTTCATATCCGCAGTTCATATATGATCCAATTCATATATAATTTCATCATTAATGGTATTTTGTGTTCAGTCATTCATACAATGCAAGTTTCCAAAGCCTAATAACCAGATTGAAGTTGTGCGTTAATTCCAAATAAAATTATGAACTACCGCAAATCTAAGTCCATAATTTCAAGAAAGAGAAGTGTGTCATCTTTGATTTCAGTGAAACTGAATAGAATCTACAGTTACATCTCAAAACATGTAACAAAAATTATAAAAGAAATAATTATATTGCTTGTACAGACACCAATACAGAAAAAAATTGGCTGTGTCGAAAAAACAATCATCCCACCCCCGCCCCCTCCAGAAAAATAATGGTCCGTCCCTAACATTGCTGTATTCTCTGCTCTCCTTTTTTAGTCAGGAGAAACATACTATGCGTTATCATGTTAGTGTGCCTTTCAATGTTATACAACGGTTTTGTTTATGACCTACAATGTTTCTGCTCCAGTTTCCCCGACCTCGGAAAGCAAAGAATAAACCAGCTTAGTCTGCGTAGCAAGCGTTCCTGTTCGACAGAAGAACTTCGAAACGATTTTCCCGCTCTTCTGGTGAAAACGAAAGCTTGCTACGCAGGCTAAAACCAGCTAGGCAGCGGTTATCCCCAAGTCATTACGAGAACTGTGCTTCGGGTCAGGGTTGTAACGAGGTATATGGGATCAGGGATCACAGCCCTGGGATCTGGAATCACAACGCGTGGGATCGGGATCAGCAGTCTTTTTTATGGAATCAGGGATCAAATTTTTGCGGGTTCAGGGATCAAAATTTGCATCGTTTTTGGGATCAGGGATCTTAATTTTGGGCAACAATATGGGATCAGTTTCGAAAAAATATACCTCGTTACGACTCTGTCGCGTGGAATGAACGATCTCAACAGACATGGGATTATAACTACCAAATTAAGTACTCAAATTTTTAAGTGTTCCTTCTTACACCTTACCAGTTTGTTAACAAATAAATCAATTGTACTCAACGTCGAGAACCTTATTTTATCAGAATCGTAGACTGTACCAAACTTGGTCTCTGTATTAGAATAATGCTCAACACTTCACTTGATCTAGGAAGTTTGCAACAATTTGAGTGGTTAAAGCCAACAGCACCCTTCAGGGGAAAAAAGGTTTCTGTAATTGCACATTAATATTTAGGAATGTTAAGCCTAGTACGATTAGTGAGATATGCATTAGCATAAGAATAACTCAAGTGGGAACAAAGTAAACGCAAGCATGAGCACAAGAAAATAACCTTTTCTCCTTGACTTTTGCTTATATCGTGTTTGTGCATATTTCCCTGGTGGGAAGGATAAAAAGGAACTCAAATACAAACGAGATAATGATTGCTTATCGATGGTGACCCTTGCACCATCCTCCGAAGTTACTGCGCTTCCTTCCGCATCATTTTCTTGTGATAATTTCACGTAAGAGAACGATCACGAGGTTGTGCTCACTGGACAAGCAGATGCAAGCCTGCCTTCGTTTTTGAAGGAAAGTCATTTTCCCACCAACTGTGTTGGTTTCTATATATTTCATGGTTACTTACTTCTTATGCTGATAGTTGAGGTTGCGTTGTTTACCTCACCTCCTTGCACAGGAGCCAATGCTAGGTGGAGGCGAAAAAAAGTAAGTAAATCCTTTGTTATTTTTTAATTTTGACCCTTGGTTCAGCATAAAACTCCTTTGGCTCATAGCTGGTATCAAAACACTGCCAAAGATATTTTTTAAACTACAGATTAATGATGAACCAAAGCATAACCGAAACAATTCGTCCTGCACGTTTTCAGTTTACAACAACAACAAGACTGCACTTCACGTCCTCTGGCACAACTAAGGATTTTTCTACAGATGCAGGCTCGACGGGGCATTGCAGGCATTGCTTGCTCGAAAAGGCACCCGTTCAGTCCCGTCTGGTGCACGGTACGGATTCCTTTCCTATCTGGCCACACAACTGACACAAAGGTCGAAGGGTGGAGGCTAGATCTCCTCGCCGCGTCCACGAATTGACATTCGACAACCTTGGCATGTAAGGTTTCCGCGTTTCCTCTGTACCTTGCTGCTCTTATACCGGTGCAAAAATAGTGACAATTTACCAGCTGACTGCGATGCTGCTAACATGTGAGAACACACGGCTAAGCCATTCCATTGTGGACAGCTTTTGTCACAGCGAAACTCTTCCTCTGCCTTTCCAGGAGTTACAAAATGCGGTCGGTTCTTAGATGTACGACTGGCAACCATCCATGCGTCTGGTGAGCAGCCTGGAGCACTGACGACTTGCCCTGGGGTCTTCAAGAGCCATTCAGCTTTTTCCCACATGACCTCGACTGTTGACACAGGTGATGTCACAAAGGCAAAAGTTAACTCTTCTGAATTGAATTCAAGCATTGGCGGCTGTACATACAACTCTTCAACTTCGCTCTGAACTTGATCTGTTACAGGGTTGCTTTCTAGTGCTATTTCTACAAGAAGTAAAAGCTATTGTCTGCTGTGGTGTCACTGCTTACGGTTCCTGTCGTTGCTTCTATTGTAACTGGTGCACTGGGATTTGCACAAACGCTACCTTTAGTAAGACAAACGTCGAACGACAAGACCATGTCCAGATAGGACTCCCTCCCCACAGCATCCATTCGCAACTAAGTTTCCTCGGTCAGTTCACGATATTGTAGGCGGTCATGCAGGCAGTAAGGCCCTCTGTTTATAACCGCCCATTTTACGTTTCGTCTTTGACGTTCGGACATTTGTCTGGCCTTCACTACGAATTCAGGTAACTGGTGCTCACGGTGCTCGGTCTCGTCACTAAGCATGCCATTGACGCATTCCACGCGATTGGTAGTAAAGTGCACGTCAACAAAACCAGCTTTCTCTCGCACTGGCTTTAGAATGTGCCTTTTGACGACATGAGCTTTGTATCGCAGAAACCAGTAGTGAAATTCTTCTCCTTTCTGCCCGGCTCGTGTCTCCCATACACCTTTAAGCTGATCGAGTCGGACGTGGAACTCCTCTTCGTCATCTGCATCTATTATGCCTTGCTCCAGTTGAGTTCCCACCTGCTGTACAAATATATCTGCTCAAATATTTTTTCTAGAGGACTCTGAAATTCCCATGGCAATCATTTTGTCAGTTGGGTTGCGTCGTAAATGAATCGCACAAAATAGTACAACCAAAAAGAGGCACCTCTCCCTGAAAGCTGAAGAGATGGCAGTTTCACCATCTGTTCCAATAGCCCGGAGGTTCTTTAGTTTTGGCTGAGCATCAACCAAGAAGTCGACAAGTACTTTGAAAGAAGTAGTTTCTTTCTTCTGATATACCAAGAGCGGCCCTACCATTACGGGGTGCTTACCGCTTTGCCTGTTCACTAACAAAAGGTGGTCATATTGGGTGGCTGTGACACTGAGGGGGCCCAAGTCAAATGTTGGATCTATCTGCAAAACACAAAAATGCCCGGGATTTGTGCAGATCTTTACAAGATCCATTAGTTGCCAATCAAAGCTAGGACGGCTGAGGGTTCAGGAGCAGCTACCACTTGACGAACGTATGCAGTTCCTTTAATTTTATCTTCCTCCTTGCACTGAAGCACGAGAGCAAAAGACGGGTCTGATACAGCAACCTTCTTTTATTTGTTGCTTTATGTTGTATGCCTGTTTTACGTTTCGTGGCAATGCAGATGAACGCTCTACACCAAATATGCCCCCAGCGCCTTCAACTAATTTGTCTACTGCCTGTCTTGGCTTAGAATAAGTTAGT
>NC_090876.1:37145158-37175158 GCF_036669935.1 Montipora foliosa
AGGGGGTGTGGACCCCCTGCACCCTCCCCTTAGATCCAATCCTGTGCTCTTTGAAATGTTTACCAAAGTGACACCTGGTCTGTCTGATGTAGTCATAATCGCTGCATGGTCATTGCACAGAAAAAAGTAAACAGTGCCAGTTTGTTGTTCCCTTCAGAGCAGCATCAAGTTATGTCTGATTGTTAACTTGGCCTGGGTTGCTCAAAGCATGGTTAGTGCTAACCAGTCTTAAATACCATGGAAACCTGTAGGTTTTGATACCTCGTAACCAACAGTTAAGACACTCACCAACGGTCACCAAAAGAACAATTGCAAAATGATAAAACGGTGACATCTCAGCAACCACACTCATTTCCTTGAACGAAGATGATGATGATGATGATGATGATTGTTATTATTATTATTATTATTATTATTATTACCATCATTGCAAGGCTGTGCTCTAATGGCGCCCGGTCGCCTGAGGCGACTAACATTTGGCTTCGGGCGAGTGAGATAAGTTACCCGGTCGCCCAGCCGGGCGCTCTGGCTTATTGTATTTCTAGCAGATAAGGCGGCTAAAAATTTTAATATGCTGGTGGTTACAGTTTACGAAACCTCTTTGAAAAAGTTTTTTCTTTGTATGAAACAATCATTTCAAGGGCCGTTCCACATGATTTCACATGTAAAATAATCCGTAACTTTGCACGTGACGGCTGGCGGCAGCACGAATTTCGATTCTTTCTCAAAAAATAGCATTAAATTTGAGAGTTTTGAAGCAAGCAACTGTGGACAATCTATCTGTCGGTGTACGTTGGATCAGTGGCTTGATCTGATTGGCGTAAAAACAAGTTGAGAAACTAAATATCTTGAGCAAGAGCCGATACAACGTAGATTTGATTTTAGTGGTGTACAGCACTAAAATCAAATCTACGTTGTATCGGCTCTTCCTCAAAATATTTAGTTTCATTAAATTTGGAGCGTGGAGTTTGGCATTTCTTGGTTATAGTTTTAAAAAAAGAGTTGTTACTTCTGCTCTGACAGCAGTAAAGCGCAACCGGCGAAGCGGTGCAATTTACTTTTGTATGAACCTGTAAAACGCAGCTTATGCAAGTTTAATATTTTTACGATTTTCCGCGGCATCGCCTGCTTGGCTAAAATATATTTGGGTTATAGTTGTTTTTCCCTGTTGGTTGTTTTAGCAGCAGAGCAATCCCGCATTGTCTTTGGTGTCGTGACAAATCATTGCGTGCCCTAAACAAATAACGCAGTGATTGGCGCTTCGCTTCGCTTAGTGTTGAGATGAAGATGGATGAAGATCTTGCTGCATTGTTGATCTCAGATAATTAATTAAATAAAGAATTAAATGAATTTGGGCGACCAACTATGAGGGCTGGGCACCCCAGCTGAAATGCTAAGGAGCCCGAAGGGCTCCCCGAAATTTTCCTTAGAGCACAGCCTTGCATTGTTATAGTGGTAGCGTCGTTGCTGCCCCAAATTAATCCTCTTGGAATTGAACTTGTAAATACATGCAGTTTTTAGTTTTCTACAAAGACACATTTTTTTTAGTTTGCAAACCATTTTTTGACATTCCCATTTCATCTTCAGTTGTAGTAAGTTGTATACAGTACATGTAGTTTGAATTTGAACATAAATTAGCATTTTGCAAACCAAAGGAACATTGTTTATTTTGTAAGCAATAATAATGGCAATAATGGTATGCTATTGTCTTTGTTTACAAGTTGCAAAAGTTATTTTTAGAGATAAGCTCAAGATCTAGCAGCTCTGTAAAGTGCCCTTGTGATAAAAAAAAAAACACTTTTTTTCTTCAGATTTTGGACGTGTGTTTGCTTAACACCTCTCTGGCAAAGTTTTGAGGTTTTAGTTTTGTCCAAAGGCCGTTAAATTTGAGTGTAAGTTTTGGATTTCTTGGTCCTCCATTACTCACATTCAAAGCTGATCGATTGGACCTTAAGAGGGGTGGATCCATGGAAAAGTGACGTCAAAGCTCACTGGCTTAAATTTTTAGTGTGTGAATGCAGCTTATTATGTATGCAAAACGCATATTCAAGAGTCTGAAAGCCCAAAACTCCCAATTATTGGTTTTTTGGTCACAGGGGCACTTTAGCAAAATGAATGTGAAAGGAGGGCTGTTAACCCTGCAATAAAAGGGTTGCAAGTTTCTTGCATTGTAGATTTAGTTGTTCTTGTTGTTGTTTTTAAGGTGACCTCAGTGGAATGATAGCTTTGCAACCAGCTCTTAAATTCAATGGTGGGGGACATATTAACCACTCCATATTTTGGACAAATCTAGCTCCTGAGGATAGTGTTGGAGAACCAACAGGTGCTGTGGAGTGATTTTTGTCTATAATTTTGCAGATTAGTAAATTATAGAATACAGAAAGTTGCATAAACTATGAAATTTTTCAACATGACTTTTGTCTGTTTCACTCTCATACATGTTCATATAAATTATGTAGTACCAGTTTAATTTACCATTAACCATGTATAAAACAAATAGATTCCATGTTGCCGTGCGTATGTTCGGTAACAAGAAGACCACCTTTACATGTACAGGGGTGTATTTAGACACGATGATGATGAAAGCTAGCAATCACAGAAGGTGTCAAAATGTGTTAAGAACAGTGACACTCGGCTGTCACTTTTTGTTCTTACATGTACATGTACAAAATTTGGGCTTCATCTGAACAGACGCTCGGCAACGTGGTATCTATTTGTTACATAACCATCCAAGTAAAAACTCAATGAAGTAACATCATCAGGATGGGGTGAGAAGGGCTGTTGTTGGTGACATCGAATGACATTTCAACAACCTGAGGGGAAGTCATGCCTTTAAAGAGTGAAGTCAGAGTTACTTGACTCTGAGGATGACTTCTGCTTAGGTTGTTGAAATGTCAGCCAATATCACCAACAACAGTCTTTTTTACGACTAGAGTCACGTGGATGATTGTACATGTTCTTCTCTTAATTATGTTATGATAATGTTCAGTGAAGTTGAAGATGATCATGATAAATCATGACTTCTGGGTTCAAAGCATTTGCTATTTTACAGAGGAGAACTTGGAAATAATCAGCAAAGCACTTACTACAGGAGAACAAAGGAGTACTACAATTTCAGCCCATAACCAAGACGGCTGACACATCAGAAATGAAGGCTGGACAAACCTTCTGTGGATAATTACCATAATTTTAATTATTCTTGTTTTGTTTTAATTTAGCTTATGCAATATTGACCAATTTTGATATCATTACAAACAAAGAAATACTGATCCTTTTATGTCCAAATGAAGTACTGTAATGGTATGTAGTTTGAATTTCTGTTAGTACCCCCAGTCTACAGGGTCACCCTCATGCTTATTGATGATACTGGTCTGGAATAAGAAAGCAACTGACTAGGGCAAAAGACCGTTTATACACAGGAACCATTTTCTCCAATAGGGGAATTGCTGGAAGCTATTAAGCGAGATTTTGACTCCTTTGAAAAGTTTAAAGAAAGATTCAGCATGGCAACAATTGCCATACAGGGCTCAGGCTGGGGATGGCTGGTGAGTTGTTTTTCTGTTTGCACAGTGTACTGCACAATGTAAACAAGTTGACTGCATAAGAAGGGCCAAAAAACGCTGTACGGCCCCTGCTATGAACACATACATACAGCTCTGTGGGATGCAGTTTTAGAGGATTTTGTTGCTTCTAAGTAACCATCCAAGTTATTGACAGCCAGAAAAGCAAATACAAACAACTGATTGGATAAATTTTCTGAGCAAATTTGTAACCTTTTTTGCCCAAACTTCATCTTCTGAGTGGACATGAATAGGATAAAGAGCCAATGTGATAAAATGCTTACATTTAGGTCGGTGTGGACAGGAAAATATTTGACCCTTGGTCCTGGCACACGGACCTCACCCCGGAAGGGGGGGTACTCCCATATGGAACAGACGAGGATGCTCATCGGAAATTTTGAATTTAACCCCTAAAGGAGACCATCTGGGCGTGGCTCAAGCTTTTTGTGACCCCTAACGGAGACCAATCTGGGCGTGGCTTAAGCAAATTTTGACCCATAAAAGAGACCGCTTAAAAACACATAAATAAAACATGCAATGAGTTTTAATGATATAAAGACATACCGGTAATCATCGAATGCTTTCATCTAAAAGTAGTTTTTAAAAGCAAAATTTGACTTGTTTCTCTTCGCGTAATTCTGTGTTTCTTCGCGGAACCCTAAACGAGACCTTGGTGGCTTAAAATATTGGCGCTTCACCCAGAGCACCCTAAGCGAGACCAAAATCCAAAATTTACACCCCTAAGCAAGTCTGTTTCATATGGACGGACCTTGGGCCAAATATTTTTTTGTCTGGCCCTCGCACTCAGTCATTAAGTACATATGTGTATTACTCATTGAAAATGTGTATCAAAAAATTAATCTTTGGTGCAATAGTCACCAAAGAAGACCGTGAGCATTTTAGAGACATTGTTTTTGAGGTTTTCATTAATTTTAATGTTATGAATCACCTTTGAAGTAAGTGCTGGCCTCAGGTAATAGAGGTCTTCTGCCCTGAAGAAAGCACCACCCTCCTGCATTATGGAAATTAAAATGGCATTTAACCCTTTCAGCCCCGATAGTGCCAAATGGCACTTATAGATTTTACTCTGTCTAATGCCAGACGATTTTACTCGTCAATGGGGAGCCCCTCGGGGCTTAAAGGGTTAAGCTAACAGCGTGAAAAAACTATGTCCCCGTTTAAGCTAACAGCGTGAAAAAACTTTTTCCCCGTTTAATAGAGTACCCCTTTAAAAAATGATCTTTTACTTTTAGCATAATATTATTTCTTGATATACATGTATGTTTGGTGGTTGTTAGGGTTTCAACAAGGTGAACAAACAGCTTGTGATCCAAACTTGTGCCAATCAGGATCCACTTCAGGCTACTACAGGTCTGCATTCTGTTTACAATCAGATTCTATTGTATGTTAAGACTTCAAAATGAAATTCCAGTCAAAATGTCATGTTCAACATGGAAGAAATACCACTTGCCATTTGATGACTCCCTGTGGGAGATCACAGGTTTACAAACCTGGTCTGGTCGGAACCAACAAGCTGGGTCTTAAAAATAACTGCAAATGGTTAGACTTTCAAATCTTCTTGGATAAGGACTATAAACCATTTGCCCTGTCTAACAACCTTTCCTGTTATAAATCAACACTGTGGCTGTGAAAGAGTCCACACACACTCTTAATGAACACCCCAACTGGTTGAAATGCAAATGGAATGGGTGGTTCCAGCAGAAATTTTCCAGAACAGACGGACAACCTTCCGAGCTGCTCCACTTTTTTCGTTGCAACCGATTGCAATGGAAACATGCTGTTCCATTTGCATGACGGCAAGATTTTTCCCGCCATTTCCAATGCCCATAGGAATACCAATACTTGTTTTTCTGGATTTCCTAAGGGTATTCTGCCAGTGTGTATCACTTCCCTTGTCAATAACTCTGCGGTGGTCTGAGTCATCCTAAAATGTGCTGCGAACTCATCTGCGAAATAATTACTAACTTTTGAATTTGCGTTAAGTTTCTGTGAACGAAGCAGCAGGACACCCCTGCTATTGCCACAAAGTCAAAATCTTTTTCATTCCTTAGAATCCTTTCAATTTGCTCGTCACAATTGATGAGAAAGTCACAAATCAGAGGAACTGCAACATCCATTTTCTTTGGTTGCACCTTGTCAGTGATTAACCAATGAGATGTTAATTAAGTTTACAACAAAAAATGAGACTCTATTCCTGGGAGGGAAATGGCCTTTCCATTTGAACCGGAAATTTTCCGGAATGTCAAACTGGAAATTTTGGGTAAATGGAAAGCGCCCCTGGTATTGGTGGTTTGTCTCAGTGAATTGTACACCACCATGGAGCTGAGATGTGATATGTGCAATGTATATATCCCCATTACCATTACAACTTAAAGCTAAAGCTTTTCATTGTTCAGGTTTGATTCCACTTCTTGGCATAGACGTGTGGGAACATGCTTACTATCTACAGTACCAGAATGTTCGACCGGATTATGTCCATGCCATCTTTGATGTTGTCAACTGGAACAATGTGGCTCAAAGATATGCAGAAGCTACCTCCTGAGATGTTGTGCTAATTTATAAGTTCTCTGTTTGTACCACAAGCAATGATTCAGCTACTGCCGCTGTCTGTCTTCCATAAATAATTTTCCTTGTGACTTGAAAGAAACAGCATTAAGTTAAAAATGCATATGACTAGCTTTAACTTTTGCTTGGTCATAACCCATGATTAATAGACTCTCCTGCACTAGGCAAGGTCTTATTCAACTTTTGAGGTCGACTTCCATATACATGTATATCGGACTAAATTGGGTGAGGACAAAACAACCATTGTTATTCTGATTAGGTCTTGCTAATTAGGTATTGTTATGTTCGCTTTGATCCTTTTTTTAATGGACATTAATTAGTATTTCGGATCCGGTATATGAAAAACCAGCCAACTTTTGTCTCACTGCCTTGTCAATGGCTCAGATTACCAGTACATACAAAATTCTATCATGTTGACAAAAAAATCGTCATTCACAATCAACCTTGGATGTCCAAACGAGTTTTTTATTACTTGACAAAAATATTGGATGAATACTTGTAATGAATAAAGTACAATCAACAGAGGAGGTGTGATACATCTGAAATACCGTTAGTAATGTTTATTGCACCATGTTCACCTTTTAAGTTGTTTTAGCACCACTGCCTACTGGGTTAATGACAATATTTTTGTGTTCTAATTTAAGCAGCCTCTAAGCTGTCATTAATTTTGGGAGTGAGATTGGCAGCAGTTAAAAAATGAATTTGCTCATTGGATTAAGAGTTCTTCTCCTAGAACGTTTTCCAACCACAGCAGTTTGACCTTCTTCCCTTTTAAAACACTGTAAGTGCAGGGGAAATGATAGTTTGTGAAGTTTAGTTGTTGTAGCCGTCCTGTAAGTGTGATGTTAAGAATAAAGATTGTTGTGAAATATTTTGTCTTCATGAAAATATTTTCATCAGGATCAAATTGCTACTGTCATCAGAGCAATGCAAGTTGTGCCAGTTGTTTGCCTTTAAGAATCCAAAACTAACAAGAATTCATTCTAAAAACTAATTATTGTTCCTTTACTTTTAAGTGAAAATACTCATACATTCCATAATCACTATCTGCCATTTAACTCCCACGGAACAAAATACAAACTCCATTGTAACAATTGACCATCTCTGATTTAGTTATGCATAATTATAATAGTTGAATATTTGACTCCTAGGAATGAGAATTATCAATAGATTTTACGTCAATGCTGGGCAGTTTGAGGCATAGTTAATAGAGAGGAATGGTTATTAACCCAACAAATTTCTTTGTTGTAGGTTTTTGTTCTCTTTTTTGGCCTTGACCGTGCACAAAACACAATAGTTGTTTACTTGGTACTGAAGGACTAACCAATAGAAATGTGTTGGTTACGTAATTCATGCATAGTGTATGAGCGCAAAACAAAAGACTGTGCGCAGTCGTAGACTTCCCAACCTAAATCTTGGCATCTTTGTTTGCTCCTTTGATGTTTGCCGAGCTTCAAAACCAGTCCCCTCTATTAACTATGTTTGAGGCAGTGGGTTAACAAGTGGGTTAACACCAACAAAGGGAGATTTTCATAGTTCATCACATGTCCAAGCTTTAGTGCTAGTTACTACTATTCCCATTTTTGCTGAACCAGATCATTGTAGCCCAACAATCACTTAGAATATTAATTTTGATGCCCAAATTTGGCATGTCAAGTTCAGTTGTGAAAATTTACTCTTCGGACTTACATTGTAAGTGTTTATTCTGGAATTAGGCTGAGCTAGGTTGGAGGCCAAATCTACCAGTATTGTGATTTGCTTAAAAAAAATCAAGAGTCAAAAGTTGTTTGAATTGTGCAGGGCATAAGGGGAATCTTTGCTTGTGCCATTATGAACATTATCTCATTAACACCCAAGTTACAGTACAACTACATGCAGTGCTTGTTGATGAAATAGTTTCAAAAGTTCAAAGACCAGGTTAAACTTATAGTCATCTCCTCACTTTTAAGCCCTTTGCTGGATAGCAATTGCTGTAATGGGCCATACATTTGAGAGTTTTTAAACGAACTCCAAGAAACTGGTCACATGACGAGTAATATTGGTACGATTATCTGGTATATCAGATTCAACTACTTAGAGAGTTGATGAAGTGTATTTTCTTCCATGCTGGCTTCTTGGTTCATCAATCAGAAAAGGAAAATAACCTTATTTTTAAAGAGATTCCACGACTGCACAATCACCCAGACCCTTTCTTTGGCAATTTCTAGCCAGTAAACGATATTTTGTTTCCTCTTGATTACATTCTGTCCATGCTTCCATGAAGATTGCTTCAACTCTGTTAAAGAACAAGTTCCCTGTCACCTAATGATTCAAAGTAGCTGTCCACTTTCTCCTTTGACACATCTGCTAAAGTGCTAGGCTTCCACTTGGGGCAGTTGTCTTTGTCAACTAAAACTGAAAGAGGAAATGAGAAGAGCTAAGATTTGCTCTAACCATTTACAGTTGATTAATTTAAATATAAATGCAATGGCTATCCCTTGAGAATGTAATAATTTGAGGTTACTAAGACTACTGCAGTACAGCTCCTTTTTCACTCTTTCAGTAAGGATCTGGTTGCTTTTCATTTTTCTCATAGAATTGCAATTTACATGTATGGATTTTTAAAATCTATTCTGGGGTCCAGAAGAGACAAACTATCATGGCAGTCGAGGTATTTTGTGGAGTTGCATGCTACAACTTCAAAACAAAAAAATTAATTTTAAACCCCCAAAATTCTTTTATGGTAAAGAAAGAGTTGGAAAACACCTCTTTCATCATTAACCCTTCGCCGATTAATTTAATGATGACACTGAAATTCATCAATAGTGCGTAAGACTGACTGAATGCACAAATGGCGGTTAAAAAAATTTTTCTTTTGTTTATAATTATGCTAATTAGACTCACTAGCATCGTTTGAATGGAACAAATACAAAAGAAATGTTGGTTGAGAGTGAGGTTAGGTAGTCTAATTAGCACAAACCAAAGAATACATTTTTGGCCGCCATTTATGCATTCGGTCTATGCTCGGGAAGTTCAATAGTATTATCATAGTTGATATTTTCCATCTACATGTAGATAGACTGTAACAGAATGACCATTTTTTAAGTTAAATATGCAATACTGCTTAATTTCCTAGATCACTCATTCAGAATGAAAGTCACTCATCCATCCAGATAGCCTCATATAATTTGTTTATCTATCACTTAAAGATTTCCCTGGAGCTAACTTCAGATGACTTGACTCATCAATGAGGGTCACTCCTAGGGTGGAAATGGTTAATAATACTAGTGAAGCACTTAGTACTCTACTCTTTAAAAATAAATGGATTCTTTGCTAAGAGTTTTGGCTATACCCAGATGTCATTTACGTGTAACTTTTCCAGCTGTACTCACTCACAGGAAGCCTGGATGGCGCAGTGGTGAGAGCACTCGCCTCCCACCAATGTGGCCCAGGTTCGATTACCAGATATCACATGTGGGTTGAGTTTGTTGGTTCTCTAAGTACATGTACTGCTCCAAGAGGTACGTACTTCATTTTTCCCCTCTCCTTACAAAAAACACCTAACCTATAATTTTCTAGTTTCAAAGAAACTATGGTGCTGCGTTGATGGGAGAGTGAAACTAGAAAATTTAGTTTTATCAAACGTGTTACCACCGTGAACGATTGGGAAAACTGATGTTTCCAGCATTAGCCCTAAGAATGTACTCTGATGAAGGGCTTATACATGTATGCTCGAAACATCAGCTTTCCAAATTAATCGTTCACAGTGGCAATTGATATAATGAATTCTTCCTCAACAGCTTCCTTCAAGAAAGCACTTAAGTCATTCTTTTTTAACAACTATTCTGAAAATTAAGTATTTTGTTCTTCCTGTGTCAAATTGTTTTCACCCTGTAATTTTACTTTCACAACTGTTTACATATTTCAACACCTTAATTAAATGACTAAGTGTTTTGTAATTGTATGCTTCATTACCAACTTGTAAGTTCAAACTGTTTTTAATTTCCGTTCATTACTTTATATTTCAACACGTTAAATAACTAAATGTTTGTAACAATTGTATTCTCCGTTGCCAACTTGCATGTCAACAATAGATAGATGCTTTTACTTGGGGAGGCCTAATTTACATAAGCTTAGTAGTTTCTTTTAGGCCTCCTCGCCACCAATGTAATTCAATAATTTTTCTTTCCATCTTCTCTTTTTTGATTGTTCATATTTGTATTTTAATTTCTTCTTTCTGTGGCAAAAAATAAATAAATAAATAAAAATTTACAAAAAAATTACATTCTTTTATTTCTAAGCTCTTGTCCTATTGAAGGTGCCTTGTTGTTTAAAGAAGTTAAAAATAATGTGAAACATATATTGCTACTGTATTTTATTATCTTTACTGTAAACCTACACATCTGACGTAAGTATTGGATTTTAATAAAGACATACTGTACCAGCTGTATAAACGCAGAACACACCTGCTCTTATTCCTTCATAAAAATCACTATTTTCCTGCAAAGTAGAAGTGGACAGACACAGAGTATCATAAAAATACTGACATTTTTGTAATGTGAGTGGCAGGAAAACAATAATTTGTGCTTGACTGTCAAAATTAATACAGTATTAAAAAAACCTATTAAAATTTTGAGGCTAAATAGGTTCTTATGAAAAAGGGGTTTAAAATGAAAATTTTAGCATAACAGGTTTTTAAATTTAAGGTTCTTATATGCGGGTTTTTACCGGTACTGTATTTCTGTACATGTCAGGTGTTGGTTGCTTACTGGGTTGGAACAACCAAATTCCTCCTTGACTTTCACATCACTTCTCTCTGAGAGCAATTTCTTCCCCCTTTTCTATTACCGTAACCTTAATTGTTGGAAAACTGAAAATGATGATGTACTTGACATTCAACCGTACTTTGGATCACCTTATGTTGAACCCCGAACACCTCAGACTCAAGTTGCTCAAGTCAGGCTCATTGCTATAACCATTGTGTCGGTCCTGTAAAAACCATTAGGGACCTTTAGCTTAAATTAAAGCAAGGACAATGACCACAGCTACAAGAACGCCACAAAACAATACAAATGTAGCTTTAGTTAGTAAAAACAACAACTCTGCACGCCCTGCACATGCGTTTTACATTTCTTTGCCGTTCTCCTCCTGACAATGACGTGAAATGATCAAATTTGAGGTTGTATGGAGGAGGAAGTGAGCACCTGATGATGACTTTTCAATTTTCTCTCTAAATATCCATACTGTTCTCACCAATTTTATTCTTGGAATGTGGACTCACATTTTCCATGCCGAGCGACTTGGAGTAATCACAAAATTATTGCATTTTCGTAGGCATCGTCGTCACCCTTGCTTAAGGTCCCTATTAAGTAGTCACAGTAGTTGACATGGGTTAGCTCTGACTAAGCTTTGAAGAACTCAGCCAATCTAACTAGGTACCATGCAACTGCTGACCAGTTGGCTCAGTTGGTTGAGCATCAGACTACTGTGCAGGAGGTAGCGGGATCAAAACTCAGGCCCGACCAACACTCAGGGTCTTTAATCACTGAGGAGAAAGTGCTGTTATTGTCATGACATCTGCAAATAGCTAGACTCTCTACTCTTCTCGGATAAGGGCAATAAACCACAGGACCTATGTTAAACCCGTCAATGCTCATAACGGATGTAAATGAACCCACACACTATTTGCACAGAGTAGGGCGTGGAGTTTCCCTGGTGTTGTGTTCTGTCCTCCTGTGGTGTATCATAGTTGAAGGAAAACGCTCGCAGATACTAGCTCCACTGAGCTACTCTAAAATCCAAGGGTAAATAAAGAGATGATGATGATGATGATGATGATGATGTCGGGTGTAGTGGGTTCACACCCGATTAGACCAACCCTCTGGGTCTGAAAAGAAAGGTGCCTTACATAAGGTGCCTTAAGGTGCCTTGTATAATTATTATGGTCTGCCCTGAGGGGACCTGAAGTCCCACAAAGCACGCTTTGTACATTACAAAAATATCTAACCAACTTTGTGCTTACTAAGCGAGGAGGAAGAATTGACATCAAGTAATTTCATTTGAAATGTTGATAAATTTAATGTTACTTTTTGATGTTACCTTTTTCCTTTGTCTTGACTTGATGAGTGATTGATTAACATAAACAACAATTTTAAAACAACATTTGCTTTCAAGTAGAATGCTGTATGCGAAACTTACCATGCATCTCTGAGTTAATCTGTATTCCATCTTCAAACATTCTGCAAGACTTAGTTTACTTCCTTCTTGTAATTGTCTTAATGTTACTTTCATTGAAGTAGGAGACTAAAACAAATAAATAAAGCACTTAACAAAAATACTTCCAATGGGTTGTCTCATGACTAAGAAACTTTCTCATCAGTCAAGTCAATTTAAAGGAAAATCTGAGTGCTGAAGCATTGTAGAATACTCTCTCTTGGCTTACTGGAGAGCCTGGGGCTGTTTAGTGAAAGGCCTGTTAACTTTCCAGGCACAAAAAGCAAATAATAATATTATTATTGTGAACTAGGAGCAGGCAGTGTGGCCCAGTGGTTAGGGTGCTTGCCTTGAGATCCGGAGATCCCAGGTTCAAGACCCACTCTGACTACTCGCTGAATTTGTTCCTGGTAGTCCCTGGTTCAACTTCCCAGCTGCACTTGTAAATAGCCAACTGGTTTGCCTCCGGCCAGTTGGGATTCTTAACAGTTGTTGTTGTGTTCTGTTGTTTCGTTGATTGTTTCATTGGCCCTGAAAAGCCCCTATGGGGAGCGGTCAATTAAGTATGTATTGTATGTATTGTATTGTAACTACAACTTTCAATACGTGAAAGATACTACGCATCATCAAGTAAGAACATGGAAAAATCCAAGCCCCACATGGGATTCCAACCCACGATCCTCTGTGATCTAGTCGGATGCTCTAACCACTGAGCTACTGGAGACTCTGTGGTAAGCAAAGATTGACTGGAACTGCATCACACAGTCACAAAGTCAAATTTTTCAATAACCATATATCACCCTTGACTGCATTTGCGCAGTCACATTAAGGCACATCGGACGTGGGTTCAAACCCCATCCAGGGCTCAGATTTTTCCGAGTTCCCATTTGACGATGCATATCTTTCATGTATTTCTGGATTGGTTTTAACTTGAAAACAATAAATGAAAATTCTGACTTCCCTTGGAACATTACTAACCAACGAAACAACAAAACACCGAAACACTGAAATGAAGCACCAAAACACCATGTATGACCCTACCAAGCATTGAATACTAACCAACAAAGGTTGGATTTAAGATTAAACATCATCTTAGCGAGAGCAAGGTCAATACAGCTAGGCTGAGGCTTGAGGTTTTGCTGTAACAACCGAACTGTCCATATTATCAAGTTGTTTATGATATGGCTAACTGAATGGTTCTAAAGAAGAAAAAACTAATTTGCATAATCTATAATCAGCATTTCGGGAGAATAATGTCCTGGCGCTTAGCTGCTCTTAGCCAATTAGAGCATGCGTTATATTTCCCAGAAACACTAGCCATATAATAAAAATAAAACACTCATTTAGAATTATTTACAAAAACCATACTAATAACGTGTAGCCTGTTTTTCTTGAAGGATAATGTTCTCCTCTAACAATTTGAACCTTTTGTTCAGACTCCAGAGGGACACGCTTTTTGTGGAATGTTTTTGAAGTCCCTTAATCAACTTGAGCAGATTGTGTTTTATTGGGTTGCAAACCTGATAAAACACTCCTGCTCATTTATTAGATAGCACATAAAGAATACATACCATTTTATTTAAGATCTGAAAAGGCAAGACAAAATTAATGGAAATTTCATTCAATGCTCTGTACATAATACAAGACAATCTAACCTGAAGTGATAAATTAAACTGCACATTAAGGCAACTGTCCTTCTTTTTCTTTAATTAAAATCTAAAAAGGGGTAAAAGCTTAAAATTGATCTGATCGAGACAAAAATATTTTAACCATACCTCCCATTTTTCTTTATAAAATAATTAGGATAGTACACGCACTCTCATTGGTCAATAGCTGTGTTTAGATGAGAGTATGGAGACATGGCTGTGACATCACACAAATTTTGATTGGTTATGTGCTCTCAGACGTGCGTTTTGATTGGCTGGTAAGAAAATATTAGCGTGTATCAAGAAAATCTGTTTCAATCAAGAAGTTTTCCTTCATTTGTTGAATTATCTTTAAATTTGAGAAATATTTTATAAAAGCAAAAAAGGACTTTTTTCCGTGTTTCCATAGCCTCATCTAAACACTCCAGGAAGTTGGGAGAATTCTTGACAGTTATGCAAAACCTCGACTGCGTCTTGGGTTTGCATAACTGTCTAGAATTCTCCCAACTCCCCCTCGTGTTTAGATGAGGCTATAGAAACACAGAAAACGTCCTCTATTGCTTAATTGATGTTGAGATCTCTTGGGACTCAAACTATAAAGCAGAGATTTTGATTTTCAAATTCATTGTCCCCTGAACCAGACGAGAACCTACCAATGAGAGAGATATCATATGATTTGAAATTTTGGGAAAATGGGAAACTTTTAAAGTATTTGTCTCAGGTCAGTTTTTGGCTTTTACCCCATTTTTTAATCATGGATGCTGATTGCCAAAAGAGCAACATTAATCAAAATCTCTATGGGCTGCTACAAAGCTATTAAAGAGCATAATTATGTGATCTTTTCCATTTGAAGGGTTTCTGCTGTATAATAACACACCAACAAAGCATTAGAAAATCATTATTTATTATATTTCACAATCTGCTTAGCAGAAATATAGGTATTAAACTAGTAGTAATCTCGGATTATCGAAGTGTAAGTCAGTCCAAGATGGCGTCAAAAAGCTGAAACAGTCTGGCTTCAGAAATCCACAGGACTGAAAAACAACACTTATTTAATAATATGCATGCTCCTACACTGAACGCTAAAGCTGGATTACAAAGCAGTTTATGACAAAGAAACAGGTCTGGAATAGACTTCTCACATGTAGGGGCCAAAATGGCCAACTTTTGCAAACTTGCTAGCACAACCCATTAAGATAAAATTTCACTGAGCAAAAAAAAAAGAACTTTACTGAGAGCGAAACAAAGTCATCCAGAAAATAGGAAATACACTATAATTATTATTTCACTCGTTTCATTCTACATTCATGCTGATCATCTCCTTCTTTCATTCATCAGCCTACATTATTGACAAAATATGTAAAAAGAAAATGATAAAATTTACCTCAATTTGCTGCAGTGCCCATTCTGAACCATCTTTCTCCAATGCATCAAGAATATCCTCCACAGTTTGTTTATCAAAACAGCTAAATGAAGTTCAAACACTCATTAAAGACAATTAAAATTTTATTAATAATAATAATAATAATAATAATAATAATAACAATACTATTTAATGATGATGATGATGATAATAATAATATTGAAGAAATGTACAGTACGTTTCTTTTTATCAACGGGAACTTGGGATGCTCAGAAAAAATCTGAGTGCTCCTTTGCAGGAGTTGATGCTGCAACCTTACAAACACACTGAGCTTACCGGTAATGAGAGACTCATAGGAGCTAGGCCATTAAATAAGGTTAATAGTGATAATGTTAGTTATAATAAATATCATTTTTGGATACAGATATTAGAGATAAATGTATACTCAAATGTATGTTTTGCTGAAAAACAACAGAAGAAATATTTCAACTAAGGCCTGTTTAAAACATCAAACTTTACATGTGCCGAATCTAATGCAAGTGAGAAAAATCTATTTTTTTTCGCTCATTGCATTAGATTCAGCGCATGTAAAGTTTGACGTTTGAAACGGGCCTAAATAATAAATTTTTAAAAAAACCCAACAGACAGGAGATAACTGTGTTGCAAAGAACAAAGAGAAGTATAATTGAATTTAGGGCCACATTAATCCACATACTGGTTATAGTGGGATTTGAACCTGGCACTCTCCGATTAAATCTGGAATTCTAATTCACCACTAAGCCATCAAGCCACCTGACTAGCAAGCTCTCTTAGGGTGTCGATCCCTACCCCTGCCTCCTGTATTCATGAATGCTTTCCAAGCAGGCTATCAGAGCAGTTACTTTACCTACCTATTGATCTGGTGTGTAAATTTCTCCAGTACAAACTCTTTATGTCCCTCAGAACACTGCAAAGAGATGGTGGTTGTTCCAGGAAAAACATACATGAACATAAAGTGAGTTTGCAAGCACAATATCAATGTCCTTTGGTTTCATGGAATGTCATTGAAAATTCTAGTGACAGTGATCATGATTAGGAGTAGAATCACCAAATTAAACCTATTCTACAAAAAATAATGTATTCTTTCAGCATAATATAATTTCAAATAAATATAATAATTTCATAATTTCATCTCAAATACACTATAAATATAAATGTTAGACAGACCAAAGGGGTTATTGCGAACAGGACATGTGGCTGGCATGATTATTTCGGGGTTGAGGGGTGAAGAGGGTGAAAACTGAAACAACCCAAACCTTTACAAAAAAGCTAACCTTAAATCTAAACATTATCTAAAGCATATTGTTTAGCTTTAGGTTCGCATTTTTCTAAAGGTTTGGGTTGTTTCAGCTATTGTAACTGTCACTCCCTTCACCCCTCACCCCTGGAATGGTCATGCCACATGCAAATAAAGTCTAATAAAATTACAATAAAAGGACACTAATGAAATTACAAAAATTATGGACAGTGGAACTGGTAGTTACAAGAGACAAACCAGGTGCAAGGAATGTCTATATTGAAAGTGGTGTCCAAAGGGTGGGGAGTATGCAAACGAAAAACCAGTTTAAGTTAATAATAATTTAATATCCAGACAGATCTCCATAAGTGCCAAACTTTTTGTTTAATTTTTAAATTATTCCTTTTCTTTCCTTTTCTTTTAATCACCTATTGTTCTTATTTGATAATATTAATTTATAGACTGTAACTTACAAACAGTTATGTTTAGCTAACATTGAAACGTTGTTGTTTTTAGCAAACTTTCTTTTAATCTTAAAATGTTTTTACAGTAAGAAATACTTTTTCATAATTTTTTATCGCTGAATTCTTTTCCAAATCCTTTTATCTTTGTACAAATAAATTAATTAATAAATCAATTTTATTGGATGTTGGTTTTTTGATGAAGGTAGGGTACACAGAAAACACCAGAGTGGAGAATTGACAAATTTAACCCAAGTGGTGTCCAGTCTGGGAATCAATCCAATAACATTGGTTGGAACCCAATGTTTGCACCATTGCACCAACCATTGTCAATACTGGGCTCACCCTTTCACTCACAATAGAGACAACAGATTTAACTCTGGATAAAGCTGCATGATTTTCATTCGTGATTAGGACCCCCTCGAGAGTAAGAGGGTTAAAAGATAGACCAGATGGGTGGCGGTAAATAGGCTTGTAAAACAAAGAATAATTTATTATTGACTTACCAGTTTGTCATAATCATTCAACACTTTCTGAATGCTGTGTAAACAAGGATCAGAAAGACCAAGAAGAGATGACTCCAGATCTGCTAGCTTAAATTAAGCAGGAAACAACAATTTTGATGAAGCCAATCAAACCCAAATTAATAGAGACAGGGATCAGAGAAAAGGAAAAATCTTTACCATCTCAACATCCCTAAGCAGCACACTTTCTCACAGTCCATCTCATAATATTATGGTATTTTCTTTTTCAAGTATGGGTGATGTCACTATTTTGCTAAATAAACTTAGCACCAGATGTCATGCAATTAAATACTTTGAACGCAAAATAGACAAAACAAATAGTGAATTAAAGTAATTGGGTGAACAAAGCCTGTGGCAAGATAACTGCGACTTTGGGGTACATGCAAAGAACAAAACTGAAGCTTGCTCATCTTCCCGCTAAATGGGAGGAGCATTATTAAGTATTGGAAGAGCATCTCTACGTCCACAGATGCGCATGGGCTGCATCAGACAAGATAGAGGGAATTAAGTAAGGAACAACAAAGGTTCAAGAAATGTCAACAGCTTGAAGGAGGTCACAGCCTGACTCTATCACTATGAGCAATAACCCCTAAATTAACAATGACTTGCCCTGTGGATTATCATTCAAGACAAATATCTTAATTTACCTCGATCAGTACTCATGCCAAGTGACTGCCTCATTTGAATTTTCTCATGTCTGAGGTATTTAAACCATGTTTTGAGAAGAACAAACTTCAGCATCATTTTAGTTTAGTTTAGGGAGGACAAAGGCAAGACAGGAATAAAGTACCTTTTCACTTGCAACAAAATGTGTTGCCACTCCTGCAAGTTTTACATCATAGCCTTTCAATCTATGACCTGAAAAATTTAATGCGGGAATATCTTATACCAAGAAAGTCTTCAATGAATCCTCACCTACATGTACATAGAAGACATAGAAGTCATAGAACTCTACTTGTTGTACTGTACATCACAAATTAAAAAAAAAACAACAATACACTGCAGCTTGACAAAAAGATACCCCTACATTTAATGAAATACCACAATAACTAAGAATTAACAAATACTGAATGAGGTCGAGCATGATAGTGATAATTATCAAGGCCAAAGTTTGTGTTATCTGCCGATAACACAAACTGAGGCCTTGATAATTATCACTACTGTATCATGCGAAAACTGAATCCAATATGTGTTTTATTATGCATATTCCTGAGCTGCACTTGTAAAGACAAGAGGACTGACTCATCCATTTCTTTGCATGAGCGGCAAATTAAAGAATGTTTCTGCGGTTGGTAGCCTTCTTTCCTCTCCTCTGCTGGTTAGTGTGTTAGGTGCACTTCTGCATGCATAAAACTATTGTCTGTAGGTATGACGTCAATTCCACATATATAAAAAGTATTATCTGTAGGTATGATGTCAGAAAACAGAGCAAGAAAGAATTAGCTGCGCGCTTATAGCCAATCAAAATCGAGCTGGTGATGCTAATGTATAATAATGGCCTTTCCTTACTTGCTTACATGCTGTATGTCCAGGATGCAAGAAATAATTATTATTAGTATCACCCAACTAGTGGACTAATGCAAATCCTGCATTTTGATTGGCTACGCTACTAGAGGACTATTGCTAATTAAACCTATTGTTTTGTGGTGTTCTTGTAGCTTTTGTCGTCGTTGTCCTTGCTTAAGCTCCCTATTATTTCCATTCTGAACATAACCTGTACTTACCTGTGAGTGCTAAATAGACACCAAGTTTGCCTTTCATCCTAGGTAATACATATCCCCCACCAACATCAGGAAACAAGCCTGAGGGTAAAAAGAAAGGGAATTTAGGTTGGTGATGGCAGAACCTGCTTCAAGATGCCATTGAGAGTGTTTTTAATAGCAGGGTTTTCTCACCAAATGCCAAACCTACCATTCATAAAACTGACCATGGCTATGAAAAAGGTGGATACATGTAATACCAACTTAGACCCTCACACCTCACCCCAGCGTAGGGGCAATTGGTCTGGCTTTTTAAGTTATACATGGGAAATTTTCCTGTATTTGTATGACCGGCGTATTCACGACCCCCAGGCATATGACACACGTGGAATGCATGTTTCGCGGTTTTGTTGGTAACGGTGGTAACTGGAGGTTAACCCTTTCACTGCCATAAATGCCCTTGACACTCACAGATATTACTCTGCCTGTCTTGTCTCTGTGTCTAACAATGGGAAGCCCTCGGCGGTGAAAGGGTTTTTAAAAAAAAATTGAATTACCCCCGAACGCATTATTTGCCCAACCCGTAGAAAAATGTGACTGACAACACCAATGGCATCTCTGCTCCCTCTATGGGAAGTTCACAACATTTACCAAGAGCATGGCAATAGAACAAAAACTAAAAGAACAGATAACTCTGCAAGCGCACAAGGATAGAAATTACTTGAAGTGACTTAACAGAAAAGAAACTATGGCAATAGAAATAGGTTTCCTTGTATACCTACTATTTAAGAAAGTGAGGGATGGGGGTCCGGTGAGAGGTGCTTATTCGAGAGGGTCGCTTGTTTGACATTATGGCTGAGGGAGAGGGAGCTTATTTGAGGAAATACAGTATAGGACCTCTATTTAATTTGTAGTATTTGTTACACACACACACACACCTATAGCAGTTTCTGGCATGGCAAACAATGTCTTCTCAGTGGCAACTCTGAAACGACCATGGACAGATAAGCCAACACCCTACAGGAAGTGAAAAAATGATGTTGCAAGACTTTCTCTCACATCAACCTGAGTCTATATTGTGCATGAACCTGAGTGCTTTCTCGCAAAAAATAAATAATAAATCCTCAAAACCAAAAATGCTCTGAATATAGAAGGTTAAACATGGGCCTGCAATGCATGTGCAAGGATGTGGTACATAATTATGCTAATCTGCAAGCATTCTGCTTAATAATGTTCTTGCAGCTACAGTATCTATCTTTACTTGAGGACTACAGTTTAGGAAACAATCTGTGACATTAATTGTCTGTATTTCCAGATGCGCGTGATGTGAAGTTGCAGAGAAGAGCAAGGGGACACTTTGCGATGCTTATAAAAATAGCCTGAATACATCTAATTACCTAGATATAGAATAGAGTGAGTTTCAATCGCGTGTCGTAAAACCAAAAACAAAGTAATTACTTTGGCCAATCAAAAAGGACGGAGACAATCCAGTAAACCAATCAAAACTCTAAGTGATTACATGTAGCCGACACAAAGCGCTGGAAAATGTGCACGCACAAGCCATGATTGGTTTTGGTTTCACTTCTGATTGGTTGAAAAAGTGGCACAAGAACTTTCAACCAATCATTGAGTGAAGTAAATGCAAACCAAAGCAATTCGCTAATTACTTCAACACTCAATTGAAAACCGCTCTATATTAGATTCTTTAACTCCTACTAACATGTACTACTACTACTACCACTTCACTATCACTACTACACTACTACTATGGCCGAGCTAAAGCAAGCCTCGATTCAGCATGCCTCTTCCAAGGTTTCCCTATCCAACATAGCTCTTCTCAGTTTTTCCACACTTTCAAAGCTGCTATCGCTTTTCAGGTTGTCTACATTGTATATAGGTAACAGCTTGTAATCCCACGTTCATGCATCCACTCAGCAGCTTCCAAAGTACTAGATTAAATGCTTCTTCCTACAGGTGTCTAACAAAATGACCGGCTAGCTTCAACCTTCTGAAACCCACTTTTGATGATACTGGTGGTAAATTTCCATATAATTCCTTGTTTGTTAATAAATACCATACATAACATTTTGGTGTAACATCCATCTAATTTCTTCTTCATAGCTTTCGTGACTGTCTTGCTTCCATAAAGCAGGATAGATTCTACAGAGGCCATGAAAACCTGCTCCTTGATGTTTCTTCCTTTCTTGATTTATAGATTCTTTAAATGTAGATTCTTTTAAGTTAACCCAAAAGGCAGTCAGTAGGAGCGGCAACTTGTTACACCCATACAACAGTGTGTAATACATGAACATGTGTTGAAGAGAACTCGCCTGTTTAAGCAACAAGCAACTTGTTTGTTGTGGATCCAAAGATACTGTACAAAGCAATGTTGACTCAAGAACATAATGACAGCATTAAATTAATGACTACTCACCCCTCCCATGGTTATCCCATTGATCAGTGCCACATAAGGAGTTTTCAGAGTACCTACAGGTGTGCATACATGTAGAAATTAACGCATGGTCTCCAGGGTGCTCTAGGTTTTTTTTAAATTCAGGTACCATACATGTAACCTCTGCCGCTGACACTCAGAAGGTAACAATTATAGCCCCTGGAGAGTAAAACATTATTAACAATGTAACATGCAAGCTGATTTGTAATAATTATTAGCATGCTTTACGTAGTGTTTCTGAACCACTTAATTAAATAAAATAATTAGGATAGTATGCATACTCTCATTGGTCAATACATCTACCTGTGTTTAGATGAGTATGTAAACAAAAATGGCTGTGACAACACATGAATTTTGATTGCTTATGTTGTCAGACGTGTGTTATGATTGGCTGGTACGAAATATGAGCGTGTATCAAGAACATCTGTTTCAATCAAGAGGTAAAAAAACCAGCATTTTCCTTCATTTGTCGAGTTATTTCTGAGGAATATTTTATAAAGGCAATAGAGGACTTCTTTTCGTGTTTACATTGCCTCACCTAAACATGAGGGGGAGTTGGGAGGCCATGTAAACATGGAAAAAGTCCTTCTACTGCTTAACTAGAACACTTATTTCTTGAAGTTTCCAGCAGTGTGCAAATGTCTCTCACTCTCAGATTGTCAAATTGGCGATCGAAAGTTGTAAAAATATATCAATGAAAGAAGATCAATTGACAAGGATTCAACAAGGCTCAGCTGGAGATGTCTGATCCCATCAAAAACCCAACTTTTGTTCTGATGTCTTTTCATTGGTCGAGAGCAGGGTTGGTGCAATGTTGAGCGCACTCGCCTTCCACCAATATGCCCCAGGTTCAGTTTCTTTACTTATTAATTTTATTTATTTACTGATTGAGTGTGAATACATACATGGTGCAATAACAACAGGACATAAGCCCACTACAAGGTTATCCACCAGGATACACCACAGAAGACAAACCACAACACCGGGAACTACATGCCCTACTCTTTACGACAAGTGTGCAGGTTCTTTTACGTCCCACAGGATTATGAACATTGAAGGGTTGTGAGATGGGACCTCCGGCTGATCGTCCTTATCCGAGAAGACTAGAGAGTCTAACCATTTGCAGATGTAATTACAAAGGCAGCACTTTCTCCTCAGTTATTTATTTTAAACACCCTGAGTGATGGTCCGGCCGGAGTTGAACTCACGACCTCCCACATAACAGCCCGGTGCTCAACCAA
This sequence comes from Montipora foliosa, assembly GCF_036669935.1. Taxonomy (NCBI): domain Eukaryota; kingdom Metazoa; phylum Cnidaria; class Anthozoa; order Scleractinia; family Acroporidae; genus Montipora; species Montipora foliosa. The sequence goes on from NC_090876.1 coordinate 37,168,160, forward strand.
CTGAGCCACCGGTGCGCGGTCTGGACTCAATGTCATATGTGGGTTGAGTTGTTTGTTCTCTACTCTTCTCTGGGAGGTCTGGTTTTCCCCTCTAATCAAACCCCAACAGCTGAGTTAATCTGAGTTAATTTCACATACTTTGATTTGATTTCCAATGTCCCCAGTTATTCTTACCATTACTTTGCGTACCATTTTCCAGATTAGTACATCACTATCACTGGTTTATAAGCTTCAGATATTATGATAAACTCTTACAGCTCACCAATGGCATAATTTAACATGTATTCTTCCTTGAAGAACAACTTTGTAAGGTCATCACCCTTCTGGCCAGCTTCAGCAACAGCTGAAAAAGTTTATAAGATGACATTCTTACAGATTCTGCAACATTGATATACATGTTGGACAGGTGTACTTGGTTCTCTCTAATAGACAGTTTATTAATTGCTCACCCCGAACATCTCCCCCTGCACAAAAGGCACGGTCTCCAGTTCCTTTAATCACCACTAAATTCACACCTGAATCAACATCCCATTTCTGTAAACATCAAAATATTGGTTATTAGTTTATTTTTGCCCAAAGATACATCAGGCTTAGAGAAAGAAAACACAAAACTTTGTTGAAAGCCAAAATAGACATCAAGCACCCAGGGTGCAGTCCTATTGGGTGGTTTGGGCCTCCATGACCAGTACTTCTCAGCTAATGGGTGAGCAGTTGGCTTTTTTTGCTTAAGCATAAACTGTAGTTAATGTTTAGCTCAATTGACCTCTGTACCTTACTGATTGCGTCAACTGTTTGTTTTTGTGCTTCACATGTGTTTTTCCCACCCCCTTTTACTGAAACCAATTAGATTTTTTGGCAACACCTGCGGCCAACTTGCCATCCAATTCTCTCCCAATTTCTTCTGACCACAAAGTGAGTCTTTCCCTTCCAGTCCTCCCATAATTATTTATGTTCTAATAGGGTTACCGTGGCACATCTCCTACTTGCAGTGACACCTTGTTGTCATATTTATTCTTTTGCCACTTGCATTAAAAATATGGTTTGGGGATAAATGTTGACGTCCCCAACCCTTCAGTCCCACACTGAAGCAATTCCGGGGTTGCCCTAGCTTGAGTGACAAATGGTGGCACATCCACTTCCCCTTGTGAGCCCAACCTTCTTGGAGCAGCCAAGTATTGGCAGCTATACAGCTGATGTGAACCTGCTATATCCACCCACCCATACACTCACGAAGGACAGTCACAACACCGGGAACTTCATCCCCTACTCTTCTCGAATAGTGTGTGGGTTCTTTAATGTCCCACAGGGAACTTATGAACATGGAAGGCATTTGTGAGACAGGGCCTACGGTTTAAAGTCCTTGCCCGAGAAGACTTGAAAGTCTAACCAATTGTGGATGTTATTACAAAGGCAGCACTTTCTCCTCAGTTATTTTAAGACCCTGAGTGTTGGTCTGGCCGGAGTCGAACTCACAACCTCCCACATGGCAGCCCGGTGCTCAACCAACTGAGTCATCGCGCTCTAGCCTTGCCTTCAAGAACATCAGTCCATGTTATAGCATCGTGGTCCATTTCAAATATGACGATGATGTATTTGACCTTCGATGCCTGAATTCTAAGACCAAGACACTTACAAAGGTCATAAGAGAGGCCCAGTATGCAGATTGTAAATTATTGCTATATTCACTAATGACGGTACAGCACTACAGTTGCTGTTATCCGCATACTGTACAACAAGCTGTTGAAGAACATGGGTCTTTGGATAACATCAAGAAGACAGAAACCATGAGCATAGGTGAACAGATTCACCTCAACATTGATGGACAAGTTGAAAAGAGTAGACTGCTTCAAATATATTCGCAGCTAGATGTATGTTACCAAAGACTGCAAGGCAGATGTAGACATCACTGCACAGATTCAAGGTCTACAATCAGTGCATCATCCCTCTAATGATTTATGGTAGCAAAACCTGGACTCTGTATCGTCACCACATTAAGCTGCTCAGAATTGTCCAGCAACGACATCTGAGATCTATTCTTAACATCACATGGGATCACTTCATCACAAACAATGAAGTGTTGGATCTTGCTAACACCACAAATATTGAGATCAATCTTATCAGAAAAAAGATTGTGTTGGTTGGGCCAGGTTGCTTGCATGCCAGATGAATGCCCAGTAAAGGCACTTCTCTATTGAGAGCTGGCAGAGGGTTATAGAAGAGTTGGTCTTCCTTTTTAAAAGATGTTAAGGACACCTTGAAGGACATTTTGAAGCATGGAGTATTACTTCTCTCAAGGAGAAACATTGTAGCAGACCGTCCCGGGTGGCAGAGGTTTGCAACAAAGGTTTGCAATAAGAGTGATGATGATAGAAGGAAGGTCACCAGAGAAAAGAGGGCGAAGCACCATGAATGGAGAAGTGTGAGGAAATGAGCTGCTGTGGACAAAGAATTAGTACTGTCACTCATCCTGTAACTTTGCTTTATACCCGTGTTGTATGGCCGATACTCGATAGAGATGCGTGTAGGAACTATCCACTGTTGACTGGCTGTTGACCTAAGAGGGACCAACAATTGACCGACTATTGTACGACCATCAACTGAATATCAACCAATTTGTCAACTGACAATCAACCGAAGTAAACATGATCCGATTTTTCCTCAACAAAAAAGAAACCATGACTCACAAGGAAAAAAAAGACTTGGCACTGTATTCCTATACTTTGTTCCATGAGGATTTAATAAAAAAGCAGCTTAATTAGTACCTGCAATACTGGACAGATCTTTCTGATCATGTTCAAATTTAAAGCATTCAATGCTTTTGGACGATTCAGAGTAATCAAGCCAACTTTGTTCTTGACCTCAAGTAATACCTCGGCATCCTAGAGCAATAAAATTATACAAAACAAAGCAAATTAAGATGAGACAGGATTGACTCATATTTCTTGGCTTGGGTCTTTCATGAGGCAATGAGAAGTCACTCTATAGTCATACATGTCGTCTTTGACCAAAATTTTATCAAAGCCCTCAGTCCTGGGAGAAGAATGGAGGGTGTAAACTGCAGGTTACAGGTTGGGGTTCCAGGTCATTGTTTCACCATACCTGAAACAACCCAAACCTTTACTAATGCCAACATTAGGCCTAAAAAATAATGTTTAAGCCTAAGGTTAACACTTTTCTAAAGGTTTGGGTTGTTCCAGTTATGGTAAAACAATGACCTGCCACCCTTTCTTGCACTAGGGTGCGCTCAATAGCTGTAGACCCATTTACTGTCAATGACTGTGTAGTCCTTTTGTATGTCTCTTAGATAATGTATTATAAAACGACAAAGTTGTTGATAGGTATTTAACAGTAGCCCACACTTCATATCTTCTGTTAAAATGGAAAGTGCATGCATTTTCATTGTAAATGTACCTTGCATTTCTGGACTTGCGTGTATCTCACAAAATAATATACATGTATGTGTATAGGTAGATGAGTATCCTTCACCCCTGAGGGTGTAAAGTGCAGGGAGGTTAGGGTGGCAGCAACACACCCTGTGAGTGACTGTATGGGGATTGCAGCAACATCACTGTGTTGCAACTAATGAGGGTGGCAGCCACACACCCTGAGCAATAAAGGGGATGGTAGCAACACACCCGGCAATGAGACAAATGAGGGTGGTAGCAACACACCCTGAGCATAATTATATGGGCAATGGAGTAGGGTGGTAGTGACACACCCTGCGATATGCGACTGGAACAGACAAGTACCAATGCGAGCTTGCAAAGTGTGGTGCAAACCACAGCTGAGATGGTGATGATAGGAAAGGGGCCCCCACCCAATCTGCTGTGTGCAAAGCAAAGTGGCAGGTGTGCAACCAAAAATATCCCAAATACTCCCAACCCTGACTGAAAATTAAGTACAACTAGCTATGGAACGGCCTTGGTTTGGATTCCAAAAATTTGGCCAGAAAGGTGTGCTGTGGCCAGCAAATTAGGTACCCTCTGGAGAACTGATGGAGGAGCAGTGATGTAAAGAGTGAAGCAGTCACTCGACCATCTTCCTAGAGTCTGAATAAGCCAAGGTGGTAAACCGGACTCTGTGGCAGTGGTTGCTGCTCCAATCCTAAAACTGTGGGAAGCGTACTGTTCTGTGGGAATATCAAGACGCCTCAGGAGAACGCGAAGGATGGCTGTAACCTAAGCCCTGGTAAGGTATTGGCCCGAGTTGAAGACATAAAGTGGAGAGGGACTGGTGACTTGGTGAATCTTGAGATACTTGCGGAGAGCACATACAGCACAGACTGAGCAATGAGAAGGGACGGACAAGAGTGTGCAGCCCTGGTGGTATGGGTCTGTTTTGGATGACTTTAAGTGTAGGCCGATGCACTCATCAGGGGTAAAGGGCACATCATTTGAGGAGAGATGCACCAAGGGGTTGAAATGTGTAGTTGTCGGAGAGGTGATTCGCTGGAGCAAAGGAAACTGTACAAGGCTAAAGTAAAGGTGGACCACAGCATCAATAATTATTTATCCTGAGAAACAATGTCAGGAGCACCAGCCAACTTGACCTTGATCTGGTGGAGAAGGGTCATCATGGTTGTAGGAAGGTGCTGTCATAGTGGTGTTGCTGTGGTATGCTTGATTCCCCACAGAAGCAGATGGAGGGGGGGGGGGGCTTCCTTGAAGGGGTCTGGGAGACAGTGTTCAACGTGGGCATAATGAAGGCCTGCCATGTAGAGCTTAATGGTCTTAAAGCTAACCTGATCGGCAAGGTAAGCAGTGAAGAAGCGAAGCAAGTTTTCAGTGGCGGGGAAGCTGGACCATCCATGGGAGCTGCAAAAGTTGATGTGCCACCAATACCAGCCCGATAGGAGCAGCAGGTGGAATCATCAATAGCCTACAACTGGAGGAAGCTCAACCATTGTGCCAAAGGGACACTTCTGATTTGGGAATGGGTGTGGTCTCTGGAGCTGCTTCTGGGATGAGTTGGCCGAACCGGGACATCTGCAAACGCGACAAAGAATCAACAATGGAGTTATTGATACCAGCAATGTGAGAAACGAGAACAGTAAAGTGGTGGGAGGCAGGAATAAAGAATATGGAGCGAACAAGGTGCATGATCAGGGGGGTCATGGGATGAACCGGAGGCCCAAATATCCACAACAGCGTGATTGTCGTGGTGAAACAGAAGTTTCTTCCTCGACCACTGAGAGACCCCATATGAGGCAAGCCAGAGCGATGGCTCCTTCGACTGAATGGAACCATCTTGCAGGACAGCGGGCCAGGGTTGAGCAATCCAATGACTCATATAATAAATGCAGCAGAGTCAGGTCCACTGCGGGTCAGGGATAATGGTGCGGCCATTCCAGGTAGGAAGGAACTCCAGCCATCAGGCAATGTTGCTACAGGCCTCCTGATTCAGAGTGAGGTGATGGTGTGGCAAGCGATCAGTGCAGCTCAAGTCACTGAGACAATGCAAGAAGATGCGGCTGGCAGGGATGATATGGCAGGCAAAGTTTAATTTGCTTATCAGGGAAAGGAGGTCTCGTTTGCAACATTTTTTATGTGAGGACCACCACTGAAGCTGTTAGTAGCCCACTGAGTTTGTCCTCAGGTAAGGAGGTTTCCATAGCAGTGGTGTTAATACAGATGCCCAGGAACACTCACTGAGTAGCAGGTCCTTCCAATGTATTGGGAGCCAGAGGAATGCCAACCTCTGAAGATACACATGTGATGGACTTGTCATTTCAGGTACAAGTTGGAGAGTAGACAGGGCCGACAGTGAAGTAATCATCAAGGTAATGCATTAAGTCCGGAATCCGGTGCTTCAAGACCCATTCAAATGTGTCAGCTAGGCGGTTAAAGAGGTATGGGATGAGCTCAAGCCAAAGGGCCTTTGTAACCAAGGTTGGAACCCCACTCAAGACCATGCAGAAGGCTGGAGGTAAAATGCTGGTCAGCATGACCAGCAAGCTCATATGCCAGTCAAGGAATATTGATAGGCGTGGAAGGCGCAAGCAATGCAGGTGGAGGCATATTACAGTTGGGTTGCTTTGGGGCACGGGACACTAGGGTGGTTGTCCCTGCAACCAGGTTTGTTGCAGATGTGCTGGAACTGACAGTTGGGGCGAACCAGGCTGAGGCCTTGAATTTGCGGCTGAATTTGCATTATTTGGTCTTGGAAGGCAAGGAGATCTGGGGAGAGTTGTGGGAATAACGCAAGCATTATCTGATGTAAACATGCCAAGCCTCGAGCCAGGACGATAGACCATCTATGCGGCATATCCTGCGTTGGGATGACATAAAAGCTAAGGTGGCGGTATCCTGAGGGTTGATGGTCAGGGTAAAGTTGTTTGGGGCTGAAGCAAAAGAAGGGTATGGGTACAAGTTGTCTGACAAGAGTTTGTTAAAGTCAATGTACTTGCGTTTAGTTATCTTGGAGCGAAGCTTCTCCGGTACCAGTGGTAACTTGGTTTCATTAGCAGTGGAATGTGGCCAGGGAAGTGCAGCAACTTCCAAATGAATGAGTTGTTCTGCACGAACTGTGAGAGCCTGGGTTCCAAATGTTGCGAAGAGTTACCACCATCTTGCTTTCCATCTGGTGTTTGTCCCCAAGGGAGAACATTGGGCGAGGCACTTGTCCAGGAAAGGAGAAGGACTTTGGAGCTGGGAGCTGACTGTCTTGTCAATGGACAACAGCCTCCATAAAGAGATTGTGTAGCTGGCTAAGTTGGGTGCTTGAGAAATGAGAGAGCGAGGGCATCTCTTCAGAGAAAGGAGCTTGGAAAGAACTGATGACGATGTTTCCGGGATTGCTCTGACCTGGTTGTGACTCAGGATTGGGAAACTACACATTACAGTTTGCATGTTCGTGTTCAAAGATGCAGTGGGCCAGGGGGGATTTCATGCCAGTGGTAACCAGGTTGAGTGCTGATGCCAACAATATCAGATAATTCCTTCAAGCTGGGCAACAGACATAGATCCAGCATCCAGGCCAGTCGATTGGTTTCAGGAACCA
>NC_090876.1:37177658-37180158 GCF_036669935.1 Montipora foliosa
ATTCAAAATTCGACTTCTGAAGCTGGACATAATGGTTGACAAAGTGAAATTATTGGACTACAAAAATCCGAAAATAGCAGCTAACCTTGAAATTTAAGGAACTCAATCATTTCTCCGTTGTGAGAAATGGGAATGTTCAATTTCCTTGTGAAATACGCCGTTCGCATGGGGTCCTGGCGTTCGTAATTTGCATAAACATCCGATTTTTTTTCTGCGTCCAATTGAAAGGAAAACGAGTGCGTCCCAGGACGCAATGACGCACTCTGGATACATCTCTGACTTAGTTTTAAATTCTTTCGACATTCACTGAATGAAAAATAATAAACTCTGTTTTGTAAAACCATCAATTTGAACAAACAATATTTTGCATTCATGAGTAACTGAAAGAAAATAAAACAGCCGGCAACTGAAAGTCGCATGTATCTTTGAATGAATTCGGCTTTTTTTGTTACACAGGGTTTCACTCCGTATGCTTCCAGCCAACCCCGCGTTAATTCTCCTCCGTAAAGCTTAACTAAAGAAAGAAATTGGTGCAGAAGATATCTTAAAGGGGAGATTTTTCAACTCCGAGCGCATTCCAGTGAATCTTGCTGAAGTAATACAGCTTCAATTCGCAAAAGGACACAATGCCGAGACGCCTTTTGAATGTCACGCACGCATTACAAAAATTATTTTGAAATATACGAGAAAGTACCGGTATTACAGATGGCATAAGTAAGTTTTGTTTGCGAATGAATATACTCCTTATTTCGTTGATTTTACTGCATTTCACTGCGCCGTTCGTCCAAGTCTTGCTCTTAGCGATATTTGTTACTGATCGACTAAGTTTACTGACCGTCGATTTCTGTTGGCAAAACCGATGTCTTTCAAATTGAAAATAGTCCTGTTTTACGTTTTAATCACAGGAAAATATTTATTCCCCTCATTATGTCATTTGTTGATGCAGCGAGAAGTGAAAGTAATTTTCAAATGTCTGAAATTAAATATGAAGCGGAAGCGAGTGCATTGTTGACTCGAATTTCACTTGGAAGCACGCGTTATTTGAAATTTTGTCAGACTTCACTGTTGACATAGCCATTGTCTTGCGCTGAAACTAACAATAAAACTTAAACAATGAAAAGACAATGGGCCAACTCATACATACTAATTATCTTTGATGAATGCGCGTTTTTGATGCGCGTGTTCTCGGAATACAGACAATTATTAAATTCTCAACCTCGGATAATGCATTTCGCGTGCTCTGATTGGTTCACTCAATCTCGGTTATCAGCTCATATACCTTAGTTTGACCTTATATGGTAAATGATTGCGCTAAGCGTTGCTAAACTAAATTTTTTTTCGCCGGAAAGCGAAATTCTTCTTTGAGTAAGGCCAAAAAAGAAAAGAAACTTTTTTTGTGGAAAGTCTGGATCAATTCCGACGTTAAAGAAGTACGCGTATAGGCAAGAAATGTTGTCAACATCGCATCTTCATCAAGTTTTCTCCATTTCGCTCAGACTTTCTCCCTTTTTTCGCTCGTATTTCGTACTTCCAAATATTTGGAGTTTAAGGAATTTAATAAAACAATTATTCCATTCGCGCTTGTTGGATATGAGACTGGTTATAGCCAACTCGGCGCTACGGGCCTCGTTGGCTATTTACCATCTCATATCCAACGCGCGCTCATGGAATAATTGTTAATTAACCGCACAAAGTGACCCCCAAATGCTGAACACTCCTCAAGTAAAGATAAACAGCTGCATTTACCATAACCTTAAAATAACGCTAACCTTTACCCTCACCTTATTGTTGGAAATAGGTACATGTAGCAAATGCTTAGACTTAAAGTGCCACTACGATGAAAAATTTTGCATGTCCTTTTTCCTTTAGATTTTGAAAATAGACGTACCAAATAGGTATCATGCCAATTTTTATCTCAAAATTCCCACGGAAAGTATGATTATTGTAACATAGTTTTTCAGGTTTCGCTGTCTGCCATTACTTGAACGGCAAATGACCATGAGCGAAGAAAAGGGTTGAGTCTAGCTGGATCGCCTGGGGTCTGATGTCATATGCGCAATTTTCAAAATAAACGCAGCTAATTTCCAATGCCGTCTATGAGATGTGAGAGATTGCCGAGTTGTTTTTTACTCCTTGATCGCCTTGTTCGCTTTGTCAAACACCCACGAAGCGATGCGCATACAATGTCACAATCCAAGTCTTGCGTGCAGTAGTGGCACTTTAAAGGAACACTGCGTATGGGATGTCAAAATTTGGTGTGCATCTAATTATGCACATTTCTGGGCATACGTGGCTCAAAGAGGGTCTGCAGAGGAGGATGCTGCTGACAACCATTGATGTGCTAAACTACAGTCATATGGCCCCAACCTCCACTCAAGAATACATGGGAGGGGAGGGGGTGGGTCATTCCTGCCCCTTGCATTTTTTGGCATTACAGCTTATTGTAGTACATGTAAATGTAAATATTTGAAGTGTGGGCAAATGGAGAAGAGATCCTCAC
>NC_090876.1:37187658-37197658 GCF_036669935.1 Montipora foliosa
AGCTAAATCTTCCTGTACAATCTGTGGGAGTGGCCCTTAGCCCCTCCCCCCCCCCCTCTCCCCTTCACGAGGAATGTGCTACAACTTCAACCGGGGAATCAGTGATCAGTGGAGCATTGACATTGACATTGACTATTTGACTGTGGATTAGGAGAAGGGTGTTGTAATTCATCCAATGTTTAACCACTTCGTTGAAGTGTTAGACACACGGGTACCAAACCGTTTGTCGAGTTCGCCTAAAAACGTTCCTTTGTTCATCATTTCTTTTTTGCAACTGGTCTTCCGCCATAACCTCTCTACCGCCGAGCAAGTCCTGGCACCTCAGCCAGATATTGAACGAATACGGAGCTCTAGGGTGTATAAAAAGAAGCTGCGTTTGTAACCAGTCATTTTGCGTGCGGCATACGTGTGCTGTGTATTTCAGGAACTGTTTGTGGATGAACTTTGATAAAGGGGCAGGGCCCGTCATTTCATAAAATGTCTCATTTTTAATAACTGGTCTAAAGTCGCCGTTTTGTGGATTGCGTTTCTGGAATCCCCCTCGGACCATTTTCCGGAGGAAATTTCTTTGTAATAAATCGAGTTTGTCTAACTCGGTTTGATGCAAGCACCAGACTTGCACGGAATAACATAAGATACTGACTACCAATGATTGAAATATATCTACACGAGTCTTTATCGGAAGTTTCTGACATGTAAGAGCTGTCCGTTCTCGATTAAATGCCGCCCATGCGGCCGAAATTTGATTTTCTAGGAATCTAAATACATATTCTGAAGACACTTTGTAACCTAAATATTTGAAGTCTTTAACATCGACTAGTATACCGGCGGAAATTTCTAATACGTGCGGAACATAATCGGGTTCCGGGTAAATGAAAAAACCATCATTTTAGTTTTGTCTTGTGCAATGAGGAGTCTAAAACGGGTAAAAACTTCCTCAAAAATGCGCAGTACGCCGTTCAACCATACTGGGTCCGTACGAGATCGTCTGCGTATAATAAATGGAAAAACTTTGAGTGACCATGCGCTGGATCGTCGCGGTTTGGTCCTCGGTTGCTGCACTCACTTGGGATTTCGTGTTTGAACATGGTGCCTGCGTCACGTAGTTCTGGACGTTTTTGAATCTCCCTTTCGACGACTGATAAGACGTAGGGAAAGTAAATAACAAACAGAAAGGGGCCTTCGTCGGAATCTTGTCTGACGCCAGATTTGATATCGATTTTGGTTTCGCCGTTTTTGATTTGCGCTTTTGTGTTCTGGTGGAACCAGTTGGTGATAGTTTCCGCGTATCCCCGGATGGGATTTTTGGGGGGTTAAATCTTGATCCGGGTTTGTCTTGGGGATCACTTTGACATTTTAGCCACTGGACAGTCTGATATACATTGTAAAATTAAGGAAATCTTGTTGATTCGCGAGTTAAAACCAGCGCTTAATGAAAATGTTGGCAGTGAGAAACTTCTTCCATTTATATTTTTTCATGCAGATTTAACTAGGTTTGTTTATTTTCATTGTCATTACTTTCCTTATTTGGTGTTATTCTTCATGCTTAAATTCAATTGTACTTTAGGTAACCGTTACTTCTGAAGATTTTGGTTGGAACATACGAAACGTTAAGTTCATAAAAAGTTTTACAACATGCGTTATCTCGTTATGTTTATAACCGCAGTTTGGTTGTTATTTTTACTCAAGTTGAAATGGCCAAAGAATAAGAGGGTCTACGTTGTCTTGGTTTTTTTTTATTGTTGCCCCCATTCGATCATCTCTGTCACTTGAAATCCGGAGTACCCCCCACCCCCCTTCCTGCGTGTACAGCACCCTCTTAAGAGGCTGTTATGACCCAGGTTAGGGACTCACAGACAACATAAACAAGTTACTCAATTTCCTTTCTAGACTGTTTGTTTGCTTTTGTGATAAAATTTGGACAACCAAGTAGACACAAAGGAGGTTGTATTTGCCTAAAATATTTAATGGTGCAACTACACGTACAAAGACATCACAAATATTAAATCAATATTTAGCTTGATGACCAGGCCAAAGATGAAAAAACAAATACGCGCTGCGAATTAAGGCTCATGTTAGCGCTGGGCGGAGTGGGTCCGAGCAAGTGGTAAGGCTCCTTATTTCTCGAATGTCTGGACCCTTGCATATACATTTTTTACATTCCTGACATTTCCGACGTCCGAAAATTAATGTGAGTTGCAACTCAAACGAAAATTCTAGGGTTACTTTCTCTTGACGATCTAATTTACGAAAAGTCTAGGACAACTTTTCCTCTAGCACGCAAATTACGAAAATTCTAGGGCAGCTTTTTTTTTGCCCGAAATTCAAGGCAATGTGTTCGAGAAAATTTCCGAAAATTTTAGGCGACCTTACATCCGAACAGATATTTTACCGAAATCATTCGTTGGGTGTCCCTGTGGAACGCATCAAAAAGTGCAGCGATTTTGTCGGAGCCGAGCATAATTTTGTTGCCAAAATTTTAGTTTCTAAAGAACTGTGGTAACGCGTCGGTGGGAGATTGAAACACAAATTGATTTTATCAAACGAGTTGATAAGGGTCGAATAACTACCGTGAAAGATTTGGAAAGCTGACGTTTCGAGCGTTAGCCCTTCGTCGGAGCGAATAGAGGAATTGTGGTTGTTGTAGGTTTATATGTGTGCGGAGGAGCTTTACTATTGGTAGAAATAGGATGACGTGAATTTGTGAATAGATTAATGGAATGAGAGGCGTTCATTGATTCCGTGTGGATAGAGTGTGCCCATATTTCGTTCATCATACGCCTCGGAAGAAAGGCCCCTCTCCCCTCCCCCCTTGTTCCTCTGACCTTCCTTCTGCGAACCGTCAACCTCATATCATAGAGGCTAACCTCCTCGACGAGGTCCAGCTTGGTCACATTGCCGGGCCCTTCCAATCCCTCCCCCCCCCCCCCCTTGAAAACTTTCAGATTCACTCCCCTGGTCTTGTCCCAAAGAGGAACAGTGGAAAATGGCATACTGTTTTTTCACCTATCCTATCCTAAGGTAGGCTCGATTTCCAGCCGTTTTGTGAGTGCGGTTGTCCTCCTGGGGCGAGGAACGTGGGCTCACAAAACGGCTGGAAATCGAGCCTAATCCTAAGGGGTCCTCCGAAAGCTTAAACGCCTTTATACCCTCCAATACATTCGTATCGATGCCGTTTCCCTGGCTCTCGAATACGGCCCGGGCTGTTCCATGGCCAAAACAGACATCCAATCTGCCTTCAGAATAATCCCCATTCACCCCTGAGGGAGCTCCTGGGAATGGCCCGGAAAGACCACTACTACCTTTACAAAGCCGCGGGGTCATATTGTTACTTTGCTAGACTGGGTTAACTTGCCCCCAGGACATTATGCCAGCAGCTATTCCCGCCTTGCAATACAGGCATGAGGCATCCCCTCGGCTAGTTGCCGAGGGCCGTCATCCGGTGGTCCGTACCGGCGCTGGGTATTATCCGCGCCTCGCCAGTACATTCCCTGCCCTTCATTTACGCCCAAGTTGTTTCCATTGTCTTTTACTGCGCACCAAAGCATTAACCACTATTCAGCAGTGATTTTATGTGTCTCCCGTGTCAGGAAAATGAAAACCTGTCTCTCCCTTTACAAGTATTAGTTTTGTGCCTAGAGTATCGTGGGCGTATCTTTGGTAAGTTTCAGGGGGTAGTGGAAATGCACAGATTTTAGCAGGTGGACACAGTACAAACAATGGCGACGAAGCCGATGTAACGCGAATGGTGTTCTATTGGATCTTTAAACAAAATATGCCCTTTTAGAGCTCAATAATGGAACGTCAATTCGATAAACGAAACAAGCTGTGGAATCTGGAATCTTAAAAGTTAAGCCAACAAACGTTTGCATCTTTCGCCATCGGATGTCAATATTTTGCAAATGTAGTGTGATGTACAACACTGAAACTAAATGGCAAATTCTTTGAATCGATCACCTTGAGTGCATCTGTGTTTACTGTTGTCTGGCTCTTTATATTTATTTTATGTTCAACTCTGCGCAGTCTTCAGGTAAAAAAAATAATTCAAAATGTGACAGTCAAGAATTATTTGAAAGAAAGCTTGTTGTCTATTGGCCGTTCCGAAATTCAGCAGGGAACTGGGGCGAGTTTCAAATTTTAACTAATCGATAAACTGACATTACCACATGAAAGATCATGTTGAGATTGGTCATTTGGCCAAGTATGGTGCTTTTAGGGTGAACAGAGACCAAGTTATGGACCTTGAAACATGGTTCAAAATCCATACAGGCATCTCTAATTTGATACAGTGTCCCCCAAAACCATATAAACTCTTAAAATTTTTATGATTTCCGTGATACTCTTTAAAATGGGCAAACATAGCGATTTTCATCGCAGCTTCTTTCAAATTGTAGGTACATGACGGGATTTTACAGTTGTCACTAAACTGATAAAAAAATTTAGACTTTATATGGTTTTGGGGGACGCTTTGTCCAAATTAGAGACGTTTGTATGGATTTTGAACCGTATTTCAAGGTTAATAACTTGGTCTCCGTTCACCCATAAGGCATCATACTTGGTCAAATGACCAACCTTAACATGATTTTTCATGTGGTGGTGTCAGTTCATCGATTAGTTAAAATTTGAAAGTCGCCCCAGTTCCCTGCTGAATTTCGGAACGGCCAATTTTGTGCTTCATATTATTCAAGAAAAGACATGCTCCGGGACATGCTCTCTGCTGATGATGCCGCCGTCACTTCGCACACTGAGCAAGAACTCCAGTGCCTCATAGACAGGTTCTCCCAGGCCTGCAAAGACTTCGGACTGACCATCAGTCTGAAAAAGACCAATGTGCTGAGTCAGGATGTGGACACTCCACTAGCCATCTACATCGACGACTACCAACTTGAAGTCGTACACCAATTCACATACCTGGGATTCACCATCAGCGACAACCTGTCCCTGGATGCCGAGATCAGCAAGCGCATCGGCAAGACTGCCACAACCCTAGGACGCCTCACCACCCGCGTCTGGGAGAACCCAAAGCTGACAATTCCAACAAAGATGGCAGTGTACAACGCCTGCATCATCAGCATTCTCCTCTACGGCAGCGAGGCATGGACAACATAATCCAAACAGGAGCGCAAACTGAACAGCTTCCACATGCGCTGCCTGCACCGCATCCTCGGCATCCATTGGAGTGACAAGGTGCCCAATGCCCACGTCCTCGAGCGCGCTGGTCTTACCACTATTTCACGCTGCTCAGACAACGCAGGTTTCGATGGCTCGGCCACGTGCGCCGGATGGAGGATGGGCGCATCCCAAAGGACATCCTCTATGGCGAACTTGCCTCCGGCAAGAGAACTGTTGGCCGCCCCCAGCTGCGTTACAAAGATGTCTGCAAGCGTGAAATGAAAGCCCTGGACATCAACACAGAGAGCTGGGAAGACGCAGCAGCTGACCGCAACAAATGGCGCTGTGTTCTCCTCAAACAGCTGAAGTCTGGCGAAGAAAAGATCTAGACCTCAGCCAATGAAAACAGGGCCAAGCGAAAGGCACGCATCGCCACAGTTTCCCCAACTAGCCACACCTGCAAGAAATGTGGCCGAGATTTCCACTCACGCATTGGACTCATCAGTCACAGTCGGCGCTGTCCCTGAGGCAAAATGACTTGTTCCAGACCGGCGCAAAATTCATAGTCGACTACGACTGACGGAGGCCTACTATTCAAGGAAAAGTTCTTCAGAAAAGGGTTTGATCCCGAAATTTATTTTGTTGCGTATGGTAATTAATTTTGACATGATTGGGTTTCTCGTTTTCACGCACGCAATGAAATAGGAAGGGTTTTTTCGCTCTACTAGCAAATATGTTGTTTGTTTTACATTTTTCGCTGGAAAAGGTTTTTGTGAGATTTTCCTTTGCGAATTCATCATGTTGTGTAATATTCGAGCTTAACAAATTTGCATACGTGGGTTGTAATGTGATACGAGAGGATTTTTTTTTATAAAAGATGACAGGAATGTTTTCTTTCTGTCAAATGATTGATAGGTAACAAAGTTTTTAACTTCAGAAAAATATCTGTTTTGTCATTATAGTGTAAAATGAAGTTTATTTGGGAAGCCAACAATATTTCTTGAAGTTCCTGGTTAATCCAATATATTGCTACGACTTGCTAGTGCGAGGATTGCTTACATCATCCTTTTTGGGAATTTTGAGTGTCATCAAAATAAAATCATTTTGCGTGACATAGCCCCCTTAACACTAACATTTTTCAACAATATATCGCTTTAATCTAACACGAAGAGAAACAGTTTTGGATTTTTCAAGAATATATCGCTTTAATCTAACTCAAAATCATTTAAATAGTCAAAACTTCATATTTATGACCCATTTCCTTCGCTTTTTGTTTGTCAGCATTATGATTTGCGATACTTGAGGTGCACATGTTCATAAGTTTGTTTTTACATCTCACAGATGTTTAGATTTTCAATTACAAACTTGATCTGTTTTGATTGGCCACTTTACCTCAGTGTGTAAATAGTTCACCCCGAAGTCAAAATAGATACGTTTCGTTTCTGAAACGAAACAAAATACCAAAGACGAAAGTTTCTTGCCTAAAAGGTACGTTGTTTTTACTCTCAAAACGACGAACGATTAAGGGTGCTTTCGATTGGAAATCTAGATTTGGATCTTCGGATTTCCAATCGAACACAAAATCTCAAAACGGAGTTTGTCGCAGATCCACTAATTGAAAATTCATGTTGGGTAAGGATTTCAATTAACAAAATCTATCGCGAAACCCGTTTTCGGATTTTGTGTTCGACTGGAAATCCCAAGATCCGGGATTTTAAGATCTAAATCCGGATTTGCCAATGGAAAGCACCCTAACATTCTTTCCCGTAGTTCATTCAGTTGACACAAAGTGATTACGTGCACCTTTATGGTCGCCTAACACCAGATCATTTATTCCTTTCGACAGAACGTTATGACCTACCCCTTGATTCATAGAATTCAGAGACTGCAGAATTTTTAATGTTCTTACGATCGATTGTCATTAATCTTTCGATGAGAATTCGATTCAGAGTTATCTATAAGAACTGTTATTTTTTTCTCCATCTGTCTTTTGGCTTTTCTTTTACTATTAACTCCTGGTACTTTTTAGTGCGAACGTAAAGCCACAAATATTTTTTGACCTGGCATCAGATTAGACTGAAAAGAAGAGGAATTATGGAGCGGAAACAACATCTTCTGTCCTTCCTTAGTGTGTGCTTTGTGCAACTGCAAGACATGCATGACATACAGGAAAACGTCCGTCAGAGCAATTTACAGATTATTTAACTTAAAGAAGAAACGAGTGAGTTTTACTCAAGAGCGTGTTTTCTTATAGCCTGCAAGCAGGGTCTTCCATCGAAACAGCGTGTGGTCGAAATATAGGAGCTTGGTTACTAGTTTCGAAAAAAACTAATAACCAAGCCCCTATATTTCGACCGTGCGCCATTTTCAACAGAAGAGCCAGCTTGCAGGCTAGTTTTGTTATCTTTGAACTAAATTTATTACCAAAGTTAAAAAAAAGTAAGAGACTTCAAAATGGGACAGGACATTACAAAATAATTCAACGTGTGAACGTGTAAGCCAAAGGGCCACTGCTGACACGACGTCTGGGTGACCCCTCAAATGGTCTTAATGACCCCGCACTTGAAAAAATTAACTGGAACGCTGCAGTTCAATACCACCTAACTCAGTGCCTTCTGTTTGTGTGTAACACGTACCACAGGCAACCCAGAGTACGCTTATGAAGCGTCTAGTTTCATTTCATCTGCTCCCACAAGTCCAGGGACAAAGTAATCTAAATTGACGAGAACAGTCAATTTAGAGAAAATTAGGAATTGTCGATAATCGTCATTTCAGAGGTAGAGGATATGTGAAGGGAATCGAGGCAGGAATAGAGAGGACCCTGGGAATGAGGTTGAGAAGTTGCAGAACTTTCTTCAAGTGGTCAGCGTGCTAATTCAATACATTTAGACTTGTTTACCGAAATGCTAGAAATGCTGCCGAGGAAAGATGTTCAATTATGCTTGCGGTAATTTAACGACGGTTCATGCGTGGAATTGAAGGGAGATTTTAATTGGTCTTGACAGGAACCCATGACCCGGAGACTAAGGGTCCTTTCTATTAAGCCAAAATTTCTGGAAATTTCGGGCTGAAGTCAAATGGAAAGGTCCTTTGAGGTTCGGTCCGACCGGAATATTTGGAACCACCTCTGGAGGTGGTCCTCTTTGACCGGTCGCTCCGGTTCGACCGAAACGTGCCGTTCCATTTACAAAAATTCTCGTTTCCAGTCCCATTTCACTGTGATGTAACCGAAATTACGGTCGAAATGTAAATGGAACGCTTCGGTCCGGTTGGGAATTGACTTTTGATGAAAAATGTCGTTCCATTTTTCCTTGGTTAGTTCCACTGGTCTCGGACCTGATGGTCAGGCATAATGAAAGCACCCTTTGCTATCCCATACTGCGGCATTTTTACGGACCGATCTATTTTCAGACTACCTTTTCCAAAAAAATCAAAAGCAATTCCGGTTTGGTGACCCTATGACGTCAGGTTAGTTCCTTGTAATTGGTCATAGGGCTCCTGTGGGAGTCTCATTCGCGGGAAATTCAATCTAAAAATAAATCGGTCTGAAAACTCCGTGACACGGAGCTCTTACCATTTGAATGAAATTTTCGGTAATTCCGGGGAGAATTCAAATGGAACGGTTCATCTCGGTGGAATGTTTTCGCAAAAAAGGTATTACCTTTCGAGGTATCCCCTTTTTCTCGCCTTGACCGGAATTCCCGGAAATTTCTGTACCATTTGTCCACATTTACAAATGCCAGAGAAAATAGACCGTTTTATTATTATTTTTCAACCGGAACAACTCGTTTTTCTGGCAAATGATACAGCACATTCCCATTTTCTTTTTCTAAGTACAGAACGTGTAGTACCATCTGTCTAAACATTCTCACCGTAAATTTCATTCAAATAGTAAGCGCGCACGAACACAATGGAGTCGTAGGATCCGGGTTATGGGTTCCTGGGGCCCCTTTCTCGAAAGTCCCGAAAACTTTTCGGGCCCGAAAAGCCATTTGTCAAACTGCCAACCGCTTGTTTTGGAAAGCCGACCTTTTAACGTGTTTCAAGCTAACTAAAAGAAACAGGTCTGTGAAGTTGAACGACTTAAATCCTCTCCGTTCTTGAGATACAGAAGAAATTGTGACACCCGAAAATGGCCCGTAAAGTTTCGGGACTTTCGAGAAACGGGCCCCAGGGGTCACTTACCTCTACGCACAGTTCTCCTCTACTTTTCTGTGCAATCGGAGCGCAAACTGCGTCGGTTTTAGACGGGTGTGTGGCTTACGAATTTTTACGATGTCGTTAGTTGTCATTTCCCCTGATAAAGAGAAGGTAACAATTAACGAAATCGTAAAAATTCGTAAGCCACACACCCGTCTAAAACCGACACAGTTTGCGCTCCGATTGCACAGAAAAGTCGAGGACAACTGTACGTATAGGTAAGTGAAGTATATTTCTACATTTACAGCTTACTTTGCTTACTTTAGCATTTATAAGCTCAAAGATAATTTTCCCATGCAAAGTCTATAAATCGTATAACGAGCTTGGGCTGCCTGTGAGTGCATTAAAGAGAAATACGTCAAATCCTTTGTGAAATTTGGTAAATGAAAATGACTACATTGAAACGCCTATAATAGTAAAGAAAGCTAAGCAGTCTTAAATTTTTGAATTTTAACCATTCTTGCTGTATGCCGTCATTTATGTATTCTGCTGCCTCTGCCGTTAGATAATTTTCGATTATCTTTACCGCTCCTATTGCCTTCGTTTGTAGCAATATCAATCCATCCTTAAGCTTTTAGAATCCCTGTACGGTGGCCAATTTACATTATCAACTCCGTTGATAAAACCAAAATTTTTGTATACAACTTCCCCAGCGACGCAGCACCACAGTTTCTTTAGAAACTACCCC
>NC_090876.1:37200158-37217658 GCF_036669935.1 Montipora foliosa
TGCTCAACCAACTGAGCCACCGGTGCGCGGTGAATATACCTTGATTATACACTGTACGGTAATTTGTAAATTAAGAAAATAAAACCCATTGAATATGTGTTTTGAGTTCCCTTTAATTACTTCAATGTGATACAAATAGGAAACCAACAACTACGTGCATACGGAATAAAATACAATGCAATGGAAAGTATTTACTAGTACTTCTGTCTGCTAAAAGTTGGCTTAAAAGAACCACATTAAGCTTTTCTAGTCCATTACTTTCTTCTCCAAAGTTGTCTAGACTTAACTTTATGGCCTGACACCCAAAAAAAATAAAACTGTTGATGAAATCTGAGCACATTCACACACATCAACCTTGGCCAGTAATTACTGTTGGAGTGGCCTTGAAGAAAGGTCAGCTTTCTAGCTAAAACCATATTCAATGCTTTCCACCAGGTCAATTAAAAATTTTGTATATTTAAGTTAAAACAAAAGAAATACGGCCACACACACTTCTGCAGGCGTACACCAAATGTCAAGAAAGTGTAAGTTACCAAAAAAAATGAACAGAAACCAGGTACAAGAAAACATTAAAAAAAGTTTTCGTGTTGGTACACTAAATATTTAAAGGCTGCTGCACATCTCGACTTCTCTTGCCACAAGAAATCTTCGAAAAAAAAAAAAATGAATAGGACACTATGTCTTCAACAAAGTATGTTCTCTTAGCTCAAACTCTTAATTTCATGCATTGTTGGCATAAAGATCAATTCATTAGGTTCAGCAAGAAATCAAACAAAAAGTTTTTAAAAGTTACGATATCCGCTAGCCTTAGCATAAAAGGAAAAAAGATATAAAACAAGCTGACGTGTTCTCGTGTCTCTTTTCTGTAATCAACACTAGCTTCGCTGTCCTCACTTAATGAACTGATGGTAAAAACAGGACAGCAAAACCAAACCTGGCCGCCTACAACGAATAAAAGAACACAAAATGCAGGGAAAGTAACTGTATTTTCATACACTTCTTTGCTTTTGGGCAAGATTAACAGATTTTCTTGCCATCTTATATCTTATATCTTATTTTCTTGTTATCTTATAGATTATCCAAGAAGCATTCAAGTTCTGCGTTTGAGCTGCCTGCAAACCACCATCTAAATACCTATCACCCTATCGTTTGTTATCAAACAAAGAAAACAATGCTTCAAGTATGTTAAAAATGGTTGAATAAATGTATTCTCGTGTTTCTAAAACATTACATATCATGACAGCATACAACTATCCCCTATAGTGTACTGCTCTTAGATCTACAAAAAGTGTTCTGTACAAGCTTTGTACAATGCAGTGGTTTCAGTAAGTACAGACTGCAGACCGAAGCGCCGCGTGCTTCACTCAGAAAAGTCAGCTACTTTTCCCCCCGAAATTGAAGTAATCAAAGACAGGTTCTTTCAAGCCTAAGATAAAAATTCCTTTTAACAATTTGTTAGTCTACTCAAACCAAATTTCATTGAAAGCCCTGACCATGACTAAACAACACAAACAAGAAGACAGCGGCCAAAAATTCTATAAAACAATTTGAATTTTGCAAAAAAAAGTCTAAACAAAAACAAAAAATCAAATTGTTTTTTAAAGTAACTTTAGGCCGATCTTTATTATAATTTTTGAAAGGCCAAGTGTAATTTAAGTATTCCATGATGTGATGCAATATAAATAGCAAAAATTAGAGTATCGATTGATTTTCGTAGCTACTTAGATCTTAAGCACGAAACATGGACTGGCTATAAAAGCATGACACCTTAAAACAAGTGTGAATGAAATATCAATCATTTTACACCAGGAATGCATAAGAACTCGTTTTAAAACTTGTGCAATAAGAAGAGCCCTTGTTGGCGATATGTTCACCCTAAAAATATTTACAAAATGTTACACCATTATCTTGTTTTTGAGATCACTTTTATCACAACAACAAAAAAATACAACTTCTATTTCTGTTTTCCTAGCTACGAATGTCGATCACCATGTTGAATTAACAGCTATGGTTGGATGAATTTGGCACAAAAGTGGAGCCCGGTGTAAACTACAGCAGCAGATTGTTGTTTCACCGTAGCTGAAACAACCCAAAGCTCTATTAATGCTTAAATTAGGCCTAAATACTATGCTCTAGATAATGTTTAAGCCTAAGGTTAGCGTTTTTGTAAAGGGTTGGGTTGTCTCAGTTATGGTAAAACAATGACCTAAAACCCTAACCGGCACTTTCCACCATCTGGCACAAAAGCAGGGGTTGAAGCAACTCCTTGAAACGGCGTCTAATGTTCAAGAGCCTGTTCAGAGAAGACTGCAAGCCCACAGACGTAGACGCAAGCACAAAAAGTATGAGGTGACGAAGACCTGAACAGAGTAAAATGGTCTTAATTTCTGTTAACTAATGTGCTTGTCTTTGTTTAGCAATTTAAGAGCAAACAGAACTGTGGCAAGTGCAACTATAGATACAAGCCCTTTCACTTCCTCTTTTTATGCAGCGCGTCCTTGCATCTCTAACGATATTTCCATTACGCTTCTAACCACATACGGGAGTGTACCTCTAAAGCAAACCAACCAATGACCTCTGCCGATGAGAGCTAATCCTCTGATATCAGGTTAACCCTCTAGAGCCTCTTTGACTTTCAATATATCACATCAACACAACTTATTTCGTCTTTTTCTTGCTCTTTCTCAAACGAATCCTAGCAGTGAACCTTGACGAGCCCCTTGATGTACTGGATTTAACACATTCACTTGAAACAGCACACCCTGTGGGAAAATTAAACAACACGATAAGATGACTGTATGTACCTGCAGTACCACTGTGAATCAATTTTTTTCCACATTTTGGTTATCTTGACAAAGCTTAATATCAATAAGAACTTTACTGACGTGTCCAGTCTACCAGCACTAAAGCACTAATTGGGGACACCACAAGAAAACCAGACTTCACCCGGAGAAAAACCTCTCAGTGCAGAGTAGAGAACCAACAAACTCAACCCACATATGAAGCCGAGTCTGGGAATCAAACCCAGGCCACATCCCTGCTTTGTTATAACTAGACACAATTAAGTGCTCTAGCCTTCATTCCCTACTACTGCCACTTGACTACTCACTTAAGGACTAAAGCACAAAACATTTCCCACAGCCAATTGTTTCAAATGTTATGCCTAGAATTGAATTAAAAATGTAAAGGAAATCGTAAGAACTCGAGTGCATTTCATGATTTATGGGCACAAGTCATGTTTTAAAAGTTCTCAAATTGCACAAGCCGTAGACGAGTGCAATTTGAGAACTTTCAAAACGTTGCAAGCGGCCATAAATCACGCAATGCATGAACAAGTTCTTACAATTTATATAGATTTTTTAATATAATCAACAAACTCAATTGCTGTGCTTCCATAGCAACTTCCGCACCGCACACTATGACCTATTTATGCATTCGCCATTGACCAATTAGAAACACAATATTACGTTAAGTTTATAATAAGGGGAGGATTACGTTTTTGCAAACGTTGGCCGTGAAGCACTCATATTTCAACAGACTTAACTGATTAGAGTGTAATGTGAAGTGCTAAGTTTCTACCCCATATGAACCATGTGAGCGTTAGCCCTACTAATGGAAATGGACCCACACAAGGACAGAGAAAAACTCTGACCAGGGTGGAAATTGAACCCACGACCTTCGGGTTAGATCACCGTTGCTCTACCGACTGAACTACAAGGTCAGACGGGAGCAGGCCGTTGGAACTGACGATGTTGAAGTGTAGCACTTGGCACTTCACATTACACTCTAATCAGTTAAGTCTGTTGAAATATAAGTGCGTCACGGACAACGTTTGCAAAAACGTAATCCTTCCTAATGTACTTGTACATGTTCATTGCCGTGACTTTAACATCTTCAGTTCCCACGTCCTGCTCCCTCTCTATGTAGCTCAGTCGGTAGAGCAGCCGAAGGTCGTGGGTTCAATTCCCACCCTGGTCAGAGTTTTTCTCTGTCCTTGTGTGGGCCCACTTCCATTAGTAGGGCTAACGCTCACATGGTTCATAAGGGGTAGAAACGTAGCACTTCACATTATACTTAAGGGGGGTTATTGACTGTTTCCAAATTTTGACTAATCAGTCATCATAACCATATGTAGGCACATTTGAGTGATCAATCAAAAACCATAGAAATGTGAAATTCTCTCCACTGATTTTTAGGAGTGTTGAAATCTTGAGAGACTCTGAAAACCACAGCTAGAAATTTTACCAGTTGAGTTTCACTCAAATGGTCACTATGTTAACAAAAAGAAAAGAAAAATGGAAGGACTGTTACTGCAGTGATCGTGCTACTGAGCTTATTAACTCAATCTCGGAATGTTCTAGAAGGTAAACCTTACATTACATCATGTTCCCTAAGATAGCACAATCTTCCCAGAACACATTTCTAAAAATCGCAAAGGCTTTTCAGATAAAAATATTAACACTACAACAGTCTTCAGAAAGGTCCAGAAACCTAAAACACATACACCGTCACTAAAGTTTGCATTTACTGCTTTCGAACAATATGCCAAGAGTGTAATGTTCCCCAACAAGGAGCTGGTGTTTTGAGGTACTTGCATGCTACTAGAGATGACATAAACGTAACAGCTTATCCTCAACCAGTGTCTTTGTTGTGTACACTAATTTCAACCACTCTCTGAATTTAATGGCATGACAGCTTTTAAAGTGCCCCTGTGACCAAAAAATCAATTATTCTTATTTTTCTTTGTATTTCAAATCTAGGTATGCTAACTAAACACTAAGCGACCACAGTTTTACTGCCATAAATGCCAATTCGCAATTGTACAATTTACGCCTTTTTTTGGAGACAAACTGAAGTAAAGTCTCCACCTGCTTGCACTACTGTGTCTATAATACACCACTTCTTATTTCTTCAGACAAGGCTTTTCCCAGGTGATAGCTTCAGCGGGTTTTCCTTGCTGTCAACACTGTCTCACGATTTTCTCTTTGGGCAGAGAAATGGAAAATGGCATCATGTGATCAGTATTTTTTTAACCACAGAGCCACAAAAATGTTATCACATGATCAAAATTATTTAATCACAGACTGACATCAATGGTCTGTGAAGCAGGCTGAAAAAGAGCTGTTGTCCACGGCTATCTGAGATCAATATTATATCCCCGAGGAATTTTTCCCATTTCATCATCTTTTGTAGAGTATGACTGCCTACATCACATAGTTACCAGAGTATAAGCAGAAGGGGTTCATGTTTAAGAAGTGAGGCAAAGTGCAGTAGTAGAATAAGCAAAACAGAGAGGTAGACTAAGTAAGGTTCACCCACTAAAATCAGAACAGTACATACAGTACTTCCCATTTTTCACGAAGGCCCATTGTGTTTACAGAAGTTGCAGAAATTGCCTGAGTCACGCATGCATAGAAACGTCCATTTACCATATCAAAGCAGATTAATGTATAATAAATTTTACAATAAGTTTCTTATTTACATGTATATCAGATAAGGCCACCCCTTTTATTCACTTGCAATTATCATCCTTTATTATAAGGCTACAATAGTACATGCACTCTGATTGGCTGCTGAGCGGGCAAGATTTTCTTGCGATGACCAGGCATTATGAAAATTTTTCTCGGTTCGACGGCTCTTTTGAGTTGAGACTAAAAGCTACGAGTGCGTGGGCGAAAACAACAAAAAATATGGACAAAGTATAACTATATTTTCAACTGAAAGAAAAACTAGCACACAGATACTTCTTTAGTATGAGTGAAGAAGAGAGCCACAGCAAGAGCGAGTTTTATTATCCAAAGGACGAAGAACAGGCCAAAACTGTGCAAAAAAAGGCCATGTAATAAATAACTTATTAACATTATTTCACAATCACGTCTTTCCAGTTGGTTCTAAGCAACCATTCAGGCTTTTCTCATCATTTTCTCATGTAACATTTTATTTTTTTATGATTGTGCATGATTCTAAAATTTTGTACATGTAATTTGGAAGACAACTGAAAGCAAAGTGAAAGGGGTTGGCCTGACCTCGGGATCAGTTACTTGTTTTACTTGACTTCTGACTTGGTATCCATCCTAAAGACCGCGCTAATCTATTCCAGAAGTTGGGTATGTCTCCCTCTGCTCGAGGATAATCCAGATATGTAAGGTGAGCCATTGGCTTTGGTATGTCTTTACGGTATGCATCTTCTAAAAGAATGGGGATGATGCGCTGCTGCTGTGCTCCTACAAGAAAAAGAAAGGACTATTAAGTTCTGTCAGAAACAACATGACCTTGAAGCATGTAACTTGCAACTCTTTTTCTTGGAACAAAGCTGGGGATTTTATGCCCAAATATGAACAAAACTGAAGCTGCACGCACAGGAAAACATGCGAGCTACAGTACATAATTTTATTACACATAACATGAGAATTTTATTCCATAAGCTCATTTGTACAAATCTATACGCTTTATTTTCACATGTGGAAAAGGCTTATACCACCAATCAGAATGGCGTACAGCTATTTTACATGTGGAAGTATAACCAATCAACAATAGCATAAAGGTGTTTCCATGGCAATCACTCGTGCATCTTGTGCATCTCGTGCAAATTCTACTTTGTTATTGAATTAAATTAAATTTGCATTTGGTTCTAATTTGCATTCAGAAAACTATTTTAATGAAAATTCTCGTCTTATGTGTAATAAACAGTTCAGGACATAGAAAGTGCTTTGTACGGGGTTTATTCACTCGTTGTTTGTGTCAAAAACCCTCACTCGCTCGTTCCTCCCTCGTTCGGGTTTTTGACACAAACAACACATGAATAAAACCCTGTACACCGCACTTTCTATGACGTAAACTATGTTTACATCCAAATAAGGAAATTTTTAAACTCAAAAAACCCCAGCTCTGAACCAGAGTTAAATGCTTCAAGGTCATGAACGTCTGGTACTGTGACATGTGTATGTTTAGGAAAATAATGACCCAAATTATACCTCTTTATTTTGTTACAACTTTCAAATACCACGTGCAATTTGACTCAGCAGTATTCAATTTATAAAAAGTGGTTGATTTGACTTGATGGCGTATACTGTCATGCAGTAGTACATTTTGCAGTACGTGTAACTGGCTTAATGGCTGGCAACGTAATGGCACTCAACAATAATTCTTAAGAAAAGTCAAACTTTGGCATCATGATTGCATGTGACATCTCTGTCAAAAAGGACGGCTTAAGATTTCAAGCCAAGTTTTGAAACATGTTCTGTCAAATTATATGAAGAGGCAAAAAACTGTTTTCGATCAAGATTGGACAAAATACCCAATTGAATATTAATGAGCTCTTGAAGGAATTCAAGAAAGTATCTAATATCAGGCCACTTGTTTCTTTTTTGCAAAGAAAAACCATTCTGGTGCTTTCTGGTGCTCCTTTAAAAAGTTATGTTCAATTCCAAACTGGAGTAACTACAAACTATGACTGATTGTACACCTGGTTGCCTTGTGAACTGTAACTTGCCAGTGGTTAAAATAACTTTTATAATTATAATCATAATTTTCATATAACCTCTATTTCTCAACCCTGTCATAAGCTAGATAATCTTATCACTGCTATTATTCAACATCGACCAAAATGAAAGACACTAGCTATTAAAGAACTAGTTAATGACATGTTCCTGCATGTACATGTAACTTGGCTTAGGAAGTATGTGGTATATATGTTTTCAAAAAAGAATGACGTCCAAAAGTTGATTTTGAACCCAAGCATTTACCCAAGTTTTTATCTTGTGTCATGAATGAATTTACTTCAAGACTTGAAAAAAAGCTTTCCATGCCTTGCTGTATTTTGCCTTCATCTACAGTAATTTGAAATTTCTGATGATGCCACAATTGCACTACAAATTTGAAATCAGTTGAAACTTTCTCACCAACCTGGTGAAAGGGTTATTGCAATTTGAGACTCGTAGAGTGCTCCTTCACTCTTTTCAAAATTCTGGGACAAAATAACCACAAATTTTTTGCATATTTTTTCAATGACCACAGCAGTGTTTTCATGGTAGGAACCTCCTCCAAGGAAGTCACGGTCAGCCCGGCAAAGATGTAAATTGTATGGTGGTGCTTCCATTCTTTCTATAAGATCTTTCACAAACTTGCTATCTGGTGTAGCATTTTTCGCAAAACAAAGGAAAGCATCATAACTCTCACGAACTAGAAAAGGAAAACAGAGTAGTTACATTTCTATTGCAATATTAATGTTGACTCGGGGATACTCATTAAAATTCTGAGTGTTCCTTTGCAAGAGTTGAAACTAGGACCTTCCGATTACTAGTGTGGATGCTCTCCTACTGAGATACACAAGAGACTCGTGGAGGCTATTAAGGTCATTAAAACGGTGGTAGAGCATCCACACTAGCAATCAGAAGGTAATAGTGCAAAATAATGCTAAGACGCACTACAACACTGAAAAATACCTCTCTTATATAGTTCACCGGGGTTAACCCTGGAGGGGCGGGGGGGGGGGGAGGGGGTGTACTCTCAACAATTTAGGATAAATGTGTGTGCCGCAAAGGTTCTCAAACCCTGACCCTAGTTAACCCATTGACTCCTGGGGGTTCCCCCGCTGACAAGTAAAGTCTCATTCCCAGGGGTTAAAAACCATCTCTTAAAGTGCCCCTGTGATCAAAAAAACCACCTCCTTTTTTCCTTCAGATTTTGACAGTGTGTTTGCTCAACACCTGACTGGCAAAATTTTGAGCTTTGATTTTTATCGAAAGGCCGCTTACCTTGAGTGTAAGTTTTGGATTTCACGGTCTGCCATTACTCACGTTCAAAACTGACCGATTGGAACTCAGACGGTTGGATCCAGGGAAACGTGACGTCAGAGGCTCACTAGCTTAAAAATTCAGCGTGTGAACGCAGCTTATTATATATGCAAAGCGTGAGTTTAAAAGCCTGAAAGCCCAAAACCCCAGTGCTGCATATTAATTTTGCAGCGTACACACGTATTGCATTCTTAAACTAGTGAGCCTTTGACGTCATTTTCTCCTCGATCCAGCTCTCTCAAGAACATAACGTTAGTAATGGCGGACCATTAAATTGGAAAATTCCAGTTAAAATAAAGAGGTGTCTTTTTGAAATCAAGACTTAAAACGTGGGTCACTTAGTGTTTTGTTAACATAGTTTTCAAATCCAAAGAAAAATATGAATTGATTTTTTGGTCACAGGGGCACTTTAAAAGGATGTATTACTTACTACAGCTGTGGATCATACCTTTGGGATCTTTAAGCAAACAAGCTAGTGTTGCTTTGCACACCAATCACAACTGGCATTAACCACCCATTAAACAGCACAAGAAATTCTAAAATTTTGTGCAATGTAAGATTGGGAGCATGCCGAGTTGAAGTACTTAATTTAAATTAACAAGGATGCTTTTTGCATATGATGTTGGTTCAGTCACAGTATGCCATTTCAGATTTGGAAAATTTCTCAAAAGAATGGTTTAATGAAAGAAAATGGACTAAAATTGCCGTGGAGTTTTGTCTAAGTACTTATCATTGGGTCTTTTGCAAGTTGTGAGTCCTTCTAATGTGTGCCATTTCACATGTTACAAGCTGAACATAATACCCCTGGGAAACAACGATTCATACAGCAAAGTGCAGGCTCAGGAAGAATGCAGACATCTTTAATGTCGTCCCTACCTACATTTGCATAGGTCCCTTACATGGTCCATTACACTCCCTGCTCAGATCAAAGACCATCAGTTTGTGGAAGAGAAAAAAGCTCCTAAATGGTCACACAGGCTGCACAGCCCTCAACTGTACCAGCCAATGTCATCACTCCTGTTTCTTTTCCAGAGTTAGTTCTGCATACACCAGCAGGTGAATGCAGAATCAACCATCAACCACTAAGATCTCAGACACAACAGATACCCTGGGCTCTACAGAGATGTTGTTAAAGGGGTTATGTCACGCTGTTTTTAGGTGTTTCTGGGAAATTTTTAGTTAATACGAGTTTAAAACTTGAAAACGGTAATGTGGATAAAATTATTGTTACATCATGAACAAGATGATTCTAAGCAAACACAACCTTTATCCAGGTGATTTGCCATAAACGTGAAAAGCGTTGGACCGACTTTTTTCAAGATTTATACCCAAACGCAACCCATTTCAATCTTGTCCATTTTTTGTCCATCTATGTCTCTTCTTCCTTTTGCTGTATTTCCTTTATGTTGCTCAACAGTTTTAAGCTGTTGTTGGTTGTTGTAATGTTTCATTCTACCTTCTGCATTTTGGGTGCGTGACATAGCCCTTTTAACCTTCTTGTTGGTGTGCTATTGTTTTTATGGCACTGTTCTTCACTGGGAAGATGTGAAATTTTGCAGTTCCAATCAAATGCTCAAAATGAAGTATGAGAAAGTTAATTCAAATTGTCATCATCATAGCCTCCCTTTCCCTTCACCAAATAAAAGCTGATGAGTAGCACAATCATGATGTACATTTGGGAAACCAGTATCTTGAACGAACACTTCAGGCCATATCTCCGCTGGTAAAAAGTGCTAGCCACTCACATTTCGCAGATATCCTTCCTACATATTAAGTAACATTTACTGTGTAGATTAGCGAAATCGGTCGCTTAAGTTTAGAATAAACGGATTCGGTTGTCCACTTTGGGGACAAAAAATGGCGCGTCACGCGTAACACGCAAACTAGTAAGACGAGCACAACAAGGTTCTTCAGACGGCTTGTACTTTATTCCTCACAACGAAATCGACAACATATTTCACATAAACAATGTTGCAACCAGTAAATAAAAAAAACGTGGTTAATTTCTCACCAATGACGGAGAAAAGAGGCCGAAAAGCACAACAGTCTTGAGCGTCACGCTCCTAAAATCTTCAGTGCTGTTTTGCAATTTGCGTCTGTAACCCACGGATGTTTTGTGGTTAGGCAGAATAAAATATGGTTCGACAATGCTCATTTGTGGTAGTTGCTTTGGAGAAAGTTTTACCCAAAAATTTCTCAGCACACGAGAAGCCAGAGCATTTTTTCTCAGTCTGAAACACTTTGTCCGCCATTACAATTTGCCTTAGAGCCAAAGCACAGCTTCGCAAAATGTCCTCTGTATCTTGCTTGTCCGAGCTCACATTACAAAACCCAAAGAAAAACAGAATGCTCATCTCATGTACAAATTACATGCCAAAGCTCAGAAAGAAACAATTCAAATTGTGAAAGAACGAGACCTCTTTGTGAGTCTGAAACACTTCTTGACGTTCAGAGGTTGACAAAGCGAATTTAGAGCGTGAAAGAACCAAAAGTTTCTCCTTGTAGATCCGCCATTACGTTTTGAAATGTTCCCTTAGAGCAAGCTTTGCTACCAGGCCTTGACTTGTTTTTATCCAGTTAAACCGGTTTTTTCTGGACTTCAGCCCATTTTGCCCTGTTTTTTGCAATCCATGTGGAACATTTCGCCGGAATTTCTCAATTGCGAATCAAGCGAAGCATATAATCAACTCTGAAATTAACATTTCTGTAATGTCAAAAGTTAAAAATGAGAATATTTCGGGTTATTTAACAAAATTTTTTAGGGTAATCTAAGCAAAATGAGGAAATTACCATGCCTGCAAGGGGTCATGGGTAAATTTAAAATTGCTTATTTTTGATCCATAAGTACAAAAAATTTCATTAAGATATCAGCTTAAGAGGCTATTTGATTTTGTCAGGTTCCTTTTCATCCAATTTTATGGCAGCATGAAAAAGTTTGTAAAATTTCACTATGTTACACAAATGTACATCATGATTGTGCTACTCATCAGCTCCGAATGGTCACAGAACGCGGCTTTTGTTGCAACTCCTGTTTCTTTTCCAGAGTTGGTTCTGCATACACCTAATCAACCACTAAGGTCTTAGACGCAACAGATACCAACAGAGCTGTTGATGTTATTAATCTTTTTGCTAAAAATTGTGCTATATGTTTTGATTGTATTCTCCTTCACATTGTGAGAACGCTCATCCACATTATCCTCATCATGGAATCCCTTTCTCTTCACCAAAAAATAGAAAAATCACAATCTCAATCAAAATCAAGATAAAAATCACAACAAAATACTCACGTGTTTTAGTCTCATCTAAAGGAAAGCAAACAAAAACAAAAATTTGTGAGAAGGCTATAAATATAAATGTGCACTATCCCATCAAAATTCCTCCCAATCAGAAAGCATAAATGCAATGAAAATGCTATATATGTAAATATTTAATGAGCAAACCAATAACTTTGCACGCTCTGCAGAGTTGTCAGAAGATTTTGCAGTACGTGTAGATAGCTATGTTTGAAAATTAGCAAGTGAAAAGGTAGGAATTTAATTTCTGCAAACTAGCAGAGCATTATTCTGTGTAAATGGCCAAGACAACAAAGAGGGGAGTAAATTTTAGCTATCAGCCAGCCTATTGCCACTTGCCTACCCTCTCTCACCCTCAACCCCTCGGGGTGCATAACAGTTAGAAGGGCAACACAAAAACACAAACACTACATAAAGTCAAAGATAATTCTTGCACAAGAATACACCAAACACTCCATATTTTAATCAGGAAATCTGGAACAGTATAAGATCTCTTTGTATAGATAGCACTTGTATGGTTTGAAATACATACCACTTTTTTTCTTGCGTTCCTCATTTTCACTTGGAGATGGAGTTAACTCTAAAAGAAAAACATCTACAAGTCATTTTCCCTTTAGATTTCAATCCTTCTTTAACACTGAATAATGACAAAAAACAGTAGGTTACAAAGAATCACCACTTCAGTACGCTTGCTTCAGTTCTAAATACAAAAAAAAATGGTCTCACCTTTGAAATGACGAAGGTCTTCTGCAGCATCCTTTCTTCCTATGTCATCCAAAATTGAAATCACCTCAGAAATCTTCTTGTGTTTGATAGCATTTAATAACACGGTAACTGGTTCGTTCAAGCTTTGTAGGTAATAAATGTACTGCATGTCAAAGCCCAGTTTGCTTGCCAGTCCTCTGTAGTCTTTTCCATGTGAAAGTGGTTGCAATAACTCCACTAAAACCTTTTTGGCTTCAGGAGGTAAATGCTCTATCAGCTTCTCATCGCAATCCAATGCTCCAATGTCAGCTGTTTAAGTTAAGCATGAAAAAATGCCTAAGGTACATTGTAACAAGTCAAATGTTCCTGTACAGGTGAACAAGTCTGTTGTTTCAAGTACAGTTGCAAGTTGAAAGGGAAAGAGAAAATGAGTCAAATAAGCAGGGGTTCGAAATAACCTGTTCAGCATAAAATACTTTTTACCACAATTGCTTGTAATCTAGCAATATGATTGGCTAATTTGGCGTTGTCGATGAGAGTCTAGACAACGCTGTACGCGTCATGCTCGCGTTATTTTGTCCCGCAGTGTAATAGCCAATCAGGAACGCTCATTTTGGAAAATAAACCAATCATATTGTGAGAAAGTTATAGACAACCCTTGCTCTTTCTTTGGGTCATGATTTTGGTCTCGCTCTGAAATAAAAACTTTCTTTGGCGTTGAATATTGTGGTAAAAAACAAATCGAACGTTGTTCAGCGTTGTCTGCGCCTCGTGAGTCCACAACAAATTTTGACCACTGTGATGACGAATATCGTTGTCGATAAGAGTACAGACAACGCTGAACAACTTTCGATTTGTTAAGTACACAGAATAATTATATATCGTGATGCTGGAAGGCCTTTTACATCTACACTAAAAATTTCACAATATTTTTATTATTTCAAATGGAGCAAAGATGGTAACTTTATCTGCAAATGTAAAAGTGTAAAGAAGAAATCTATATCTACAGTCTTTCCTGGCAGAAATCTTTGTTTCAGAACGCTTCATATATTTGCGGTGTATTTACGGGACTGGCACATTATGCGATTCGAATTATGCGCAGTGGGACAATTATTGTCCATAATATTCGCTCTGTAAAACAAAGCCTAGTATTTACAGGGCTAAAAAGTGTTTAAAAAGTTAGAAAACCGAACGTTTTCGGCGTTAAGCCATCTTCAGGGTAGTTTGACCGCCTGCATGATTGTGTATTTGTGACAATTACTGTCACAATGTTCTGACGGTGTCTGAGGTTAATCAACCAACTTTCCAATTAAACTTTGAAATAAAAAATTGCATAACAGTTAGAAGGGCAACACAAAAACACAAACACTACATAAAGTCAAAGATAACTCTTACACAAGAATACACCAAACACTCAATATTTTAATCAGGAAATCTGGAACAGTATAAGATCTCTTTGTATAGATAGCACTTGTATGGTTTGAAATACATACCACTTTTTTTCTTGCATTCCTCATTTTCACTTGGAGATGGAGTTAACTCTAAAAGAAAAACATCTACAAGTCATTTTCCCTTTAGATTTCAATCCTTCTTTAACACTGAATAATGACAAAAAACAGTTACAAATGCAAATGCAATGCGTCAGTTTTGAACTTTATTGTAGCTCCTTTGACACATTCAGTAGCATTTCACAGGATATACTACGAAAACCACTGATCTGTGGAATGGGCCCGAATTACTAAGTCACTGCCCTGCCCACTTTCACTTGTGAATAGTTCAAATTCTTGAGAGGTGTTGTGTTCAACGCTACTTTTAAGGCCAGGGAACAAAACTTACACTCAAAGCAACAACGAGTCCATGGTTGCCCTTGCAATCTCTTCGCTGGACAAGAACAATTTTATCCATTTTCCCTCGGGACTTATGATTTTGAAAATGTATCTTTCCATTGTTGTGGTTGTTCCGATACACCTTGACAGTGAAAGCACACAGTGGGAAAGGAATTTCATGAAAATGTTTAACTGAAGTGGGCAGGGCAATCACTCACTAATTTGTGCCCATTCCACAGATCGGTGGGTTTCATAGTATCTCTATTTTTCAAAGAATAACATTTGTCATACAACAAACCTTCCTCTGCTTGGGAATTCTCAGCAGGCAATGTTTCATCAGACTGTGGATCATCCTTGCGTTTCATGCTGTCATGAATGGTGACCAGTAAGGGCTCTGGCCCCTCTATTATGCATTGATCTGGCTTTGGCTCAACTGGCTTATCAGTTTCTTTTCTTCCTGATTTCAGCTTGAATTTTCTCTTCATCTTCATAACCTTCATTTTCAATGACCCTTTCCTTTCCATCGTATAAAACTAAAATAAAAATCATGTTTAGTCACTTCCTCTTCTAATTCTTTTGTCACCGTCACAAGTGTCAAGTGTTCAACTGAGTGAATTTCTAATCAAGTATAACCAATAATAAATGAATTTGTTAGTTCATCCAACCTAAATTCTGTTGAGATTGAAGATCATTGCAGTTATAAATGCTACTTTAGAAGCAATGAAAGGATTAAGTCATTGTTTCAGTTTGATCAATGAAGTTTGAAGCAAAACAGTGGATTATGGAAAGTATGTAAGACGAGAGTTGCTTGTCGTTTTTAGTCGGCCTCTAGCTGACTGTCAGTAACTTGTCGGTAACCTGTCCGTAACCTGTCGCTAATCTGTCGATAATCTGTCAGCCAACATTTGACCAAGTGTTGGTGGAGGTGAGTTGATCTTTACTTTTACCCACAATTTTACATGTAAAAGTATTTTGGACTTTGCAGAGACACTGAATGCCTCATTATACGTGGGGAAGTCTTGCACAATGACTTCATAAAATTAAAATGAGGTCGTAATTGATTCATGGATACTCGGTCAGTAAATGAGTCCCTGGAAGAGTAATACAGGGCCGATTTATACAGTATGATTATGGCAGGCCTAAAACTCATTTGTGATTATCATGTACATAAAAAAAATTGTAGCATTTTAAAACAAGTTTAGAAACGCTGCAGCAATTGTAGGCCTGTTGTAAGCTTGCCACATGCACCAAAAATCACACTGTGTAAATCGGCCCTTAGAGATTTAAAGCTAATTAATTCTCTCATGTGCATAAAATATCCAATCAGATGCCATGGGAAAAAAACACCTTCGGCTCCTGATTGGGTGATCTAAACATGTCCTTGGGAAAGTTGCTGCAAGTAAGCTCACCACCGTAAAATAGGCACCTTACAATAATTAAACTGAAATGTATGTATGCTATAATTAATATATTCAGATACTGATTATTTATGCTCTTTTAACCAATCATATCATTGCTTTGAGGCGTTGTTGTCGCCATTCCCGTTTCTTAAGCTCCCTACCGTCTGACATAACACAGAATAAAATCTGCAACTGCTCACTTTGCGAAGGGAAAGCTTTGATGACATAAATATTATTGTCTGTATTCTGAGACACGAGTGACGTTGAAGTTGAGGACAAGAGCAAGGGGCCACTTTCTGATGGTTATTTACCGTATTTACCAGTGTATAAGTCGACCCCCCATTTTTGATGCCAAAAAAAGCAATTTCTTAATTTCTTTGTTAAATGTTACTGGGACAATAATCTTGTATTCTTCGATTTCTCGAAATGTGGATACACAAAAAATCAGGGCCTCAAGCGCTTATAAATAGTTTAGTGGTTCAGCAGTTGTTGTATTTGCGGGCATTTTGTCTTTGAATTTCGAAAAAGTTCTCAGAAAATCGAA
This sequence comes from Montipora foliosa, assembly GCF_036669935.1. Taxonomy (NCBI): domain Eukaryota; kingdom Metazoa; phylum Cnidaria; class Anthozoa; order Scleractinia; family Acroporidae; genus Montipora; species Montipora foliosa. The sequence continues at coordinate 37,216,722 of NC_090876.1, forward strand.
CATGAAAACCTCAAACTAACCTGTTTCGTTGTTCAACGATAAAGGGCTTTAGGGCACAACATCACAGAAGCAGGAGTCAATCTTTGAAAATAACTTGGGAACAATGCGAAAATGTGCAAGGTTTAATTGGTCCTTGACTTATAATTTCTCACATGACAAACAAAACAAAAGTCATAAACCAAACAATACGAAGTTTGCAAATGCATTTAAATCAGCGGGGTGTGTATAAAGAATAAAAAACAATCATTACCAACCAGCACTTTCACGCAACACGAGTGACAATAGCTTGCACGCAAACACGAGGTATTGCGCCAGGTTACTAAGCCGTTGAACGATCGCGTTCATTTGAAGAAACCGAAATGCCTTTTAGAGCTTTCGGCCTTTGGAAAACGAAAATTTCCAGTGTCTATTTCATATTTGTGGTTGTGAATATCTTCAACATTTAGATTTGGACAAATCCTTTTTCATTTCAACTGGAATTGCTTACATTCATTTTGAAGTCTTTTGTCGGCTTTTGTCCACCGCGTTCGTTATGTCCAAGACAACAATCATTATTATGTTAATTTTGAATAAATTACTTAGCTGGAACTTGGCTCAAAATCTTTGACCCGTGCATAAGTTGAGGGCGATTTTTGGAGCTTCTTTTCAGGCCATAAAAGGTCGACTTATACACAGGTAAATACGGTATTATAAATGGGTTTGCATCTAATTTAAAAGTACAACTTCCACTCCCAATAACTTGAACCCTTCAGGTCCTTCTCTCTCTATTTTTACCCTCGATAACTCTAACCACATCTGTCAACTGGTATGTGACAAATCAAAACAAACAGTGTACTGCAGTCCAAAACATCTAACTTATTTTGAAGCAGCTCTGTCATCTCAGTCTTTTCTTGCATTACACAAAACGTCTCAGTCCATTTCAGGTTTTGTTGTTTTA
>NC_090876.1:37220158-37227658 GCF_036669935.1 Montipora foliosa
TCCCTGGCGATACTCAAAGATGCCATTCTCAAACTGGGTTAAATTACAGTACTCGAAATTAAAAAAAAAAAATTCCAGCTTGTCCCTGCTTCAAACGCCAGGCAACCAAACCTGTGAATAGATTTGAGGTGCACGGCTGGCGTAGTGGTGAGAGCACTTGCCTCCCACCAATATGGCCTGGGTTCGATCCCAGACTCGGCGCCATGTGTAGGTTGAGTTTGTTGGTTCTCTACTCAGTCTCCGGGTACTCCAATTTTTCCCTCCCCTCAAAAACCAACATTTGATTTGAATTTCGTTAATTTGTAATTTTCCTTTATAGTGTCCCAAAATAGTCCTACAGCGCTAGAAGACTAGACACAAATAATTAAGGGGAATGGAAAGGGACAAGCTCGAGGATGAAGGGAACACCTGCATAGCGCGATATCAGAAGTTGCTGAGACATTCAACGGGGTCGACGAAATCAGCGTTGAACAAAGAGAAGCAATCAAACGAAGGATGTATTGGCGGTCTTGTTGATTGTACATGTGATCCCAGTTGGAAACCTACGGAGCCCAGTAAATGCCACAGACATTTTACTCTCGTCTTTTGGTTTCTCGACTTTTTTCTCATCCTTTATCCAAAATCCCGACTTTTTCCTCGACTTTTTTCGCGAAATTTTCTGGATCTTTTTTCTCGACTTTTTTCCTGACTTTTTTCCCGACTTTTTCCTCGGTTTGTGACCAACATTTTTCTCGACTTCGTGATCAAATGAAATCAAAATGGCGGCAGCAAGGCTTTCCTTCTTGGTTTTTATTGCAATTCTAACGGAAAGTGCCGGGGTTCTTCCGCCTTATTTACCGGCCTTGAACCTCAATAATCAGCCGGTTGAGCGAGACATACGGATTGGACAATACTTTTCTACTTGACTCGGCTATGATGCCCCCTATGAGGGCAACCCTAAAACCTGGAATCCGGAATCACAGGTCATTTTTTTACCAATACAGAGAGTAAAAACTATCCTAAACATTCATAAAAGCTACCCTTAGGACTAAAAACGTTTGTTCAGGCCTAATTAGGCCTAAGGTTAGCTTTTATGAATGTTTAGGATAGTTTTTACTCTGTGTATTGGTAAAACAATGACCTGTGATTCCGGATTCCAGATTCCTGGTTTTAGGGTTGCCCCTAGTCCGCTAGTTAGTTAACTACGGGCGTGTAGTTGATAAGGAAACGGTGAGAGAACTGTTAAAAATATTAGTTTTTGCTCAAACCGGAAGTCAGTTAGTTTACGCATGCGCAGTTGATCTGAGAACGAGCGCGAGGATGGGCAAGGAAAAACCTTCGATGGAAACAACAGTTTGTGGGGTGACTTTTGCTTGTGAGTGGGTTTTCTTGTCAGCTCATGATATGATAACGTCAGTTACCGGAAGTAACATTTCACTTCCTTAGCAACGCGCGAAAAATCCGTTTACGTTCTAATTCGCTTCGCTCAACCGAACGCAAATTATTTTACCCTTCAATTCCCGTAAATAATCAAACAAACAAGGAATATGGAAGGATTCGCAAGCGGATCCAAATGCAGTTTAATAGTTTACATACACTCTACTTCTCCTTTTTCCTTAACATATATTCTTTACAATAAGTAAAAAGCGAGCGTTAACAGTAACGTATCAATCTCTCTCTTTCATTCTTTTTTTTTTCTTTTTTTGGTTTTTGTAATCCGCTAGGCCTTTACAATTTCGTATAATCCATGTTCTTTTTCTTAAACTTTGTTACTTGAAGCCTGTTATCAAGACTTTCCCTCACGTACATATCTTTGGCAGCGTCCGTCTTCCACTTGCCATGCAACTTCAACAGTCTCTCCGTAACTGAATTACCACTGTGGCGAACAACGGATGTTATCCCACCCGATCTTAAGGTATGAAGCCCGTAGTCGTCCGGGTTGAAAACAAGTTGTTTTAAGGAATCCCTCAGGATTTCTCTACATGTAGTGTAGGAGATTTTTCCATCCCTTAGAGTATAACTAGAATTACCCCTATGAAAAACCAGAGGCTTAAACAAAGTCAGATTACTTTTATCGTGAATACCAGCTAGATTCATATAACTTCATAAAACACTAACAGGGCAGTATGTAGTTCCCGATGCACTTATATAGACATAGTTACCCTCCCTATAAACAGTCTTACTACGAGGCACAAAAATCTTTATGTATTGACTGTGAAATTCGATATGGTTGGGTGCAATATTACACAACTCATTATACCGAAAAAATCCGGCAAAAGCAAATGAGCATAAGGCAGCTATCCTAACATCTTTCAAATTATCATCTTCTATATTATAAGCGTCTAGAATATCCTTAATAATCTGGGAGGAAAAAGGTTTCTTCTTGGCAATTGGTTTAGACTTGATGCGTTTTGCCGACTCAATTAAATTCTTACAAAATTCACTATCCAGAGGATTACGGTCGAGGCTAGGCAAAAACGAGTGAAACCATCATTGAAGTTCAGCATGAGCTTGGACTAAAGACGCGCTTGAGGCACTAGATTGATGGTTTTCAAATAAATAAAGAGATACTGTGCTTAAGGGAAAAGGCAATTGAACACTTAATTCCCTACTCCTACACCACTCTAAAAACCTTTCGGATGACCCTAAGGTAGGCTTTAGTTGTAGAGTTCGCCCGGGACTGTAACATCACGCTCACGATTTGGCGAAAATTTGGTGAAGACGAAAACAGGAAAGGTTTCCAAGCTCCGCTTGAACTAAGTATCTGAAATTACAAATAAGAACACTCCGAAGTAAAGCGGGGTAAAACCCATACAATTTCATAATTCTAGAAAAACTAATTATACCGGACAGCTGCCAGGTCACCCGTACAAGCAGCTGTACCAATAATCAGTGCCATCCCACAATAAGGCCAGTGCCTACAAAGTCAGAACTGATTATTCTCACATTCCAAACGGGTGCAGTCACCCTTGATCTAATATGGCCAGTGCCAAGAAAATGCAACGTCACTGGTGCAGCCACCAGAAACAGCCAAAAGCCCAAGCAAACGCTGGAAACTAATCATAACAGATGAGCTGGTAGATGCCGCCACCCCCAGGCGTCACGAGCAATAATTCTAGTCAAGAAATTCCATCCTTAGAGCAATGACATGTCCCTTAAAGTCCTTTGATCCTAAAAGGGAATTGAGATTCCTACCATGAGTTAAGGATTGGTTTCCTATATGCATGCTATAAGCTGATATATACTTGAGATATTTACTTGTCAGTAGAGGCCAATATTGAGCCGAAGGCCAAAGGGGTAGAACAACGGTACCCACAGCGTTTTGAGACTTCATATAATGAAGAACTCTAGAAACGGTAGAAACGGGCGGGACCACCCAACTGTTCTCTCCTCGAAGTGGTTGAATAAAGAAGTCGATGCCCGCCGTGTTGGGATTCCAAAACCCAGAAAAGAATCGGGGTAGCTTATGATTATAATAATTAGCGAAACAATCTACAGAATGCGGCCCCCAACGCTCATTTAGGGACGAAAACAAATCACTGGTAGTCTGCCAATCATCGATGTCTATCAAACGACTAATGTAATCAGCCTGTTGATTTCAAGTGCGGGGAATCCACTGTAAGGCTAGGTAAATCCCTGACTGAACACAAATATCGAAAATTCCTCTGGCCATTTTGTGCAAGTCCAACTTCATGCTACCTACTTCAACGATTCTGGCAGCAGCTTGACTATCGGTAAACCACTTGACATGTGACTTAAGGACTGGGGCAAACGAACGCAAAGAAAATTCTATCGCACATAACTCCCTCCACGTGGAACTCTGTAGACTCTCAGAATCCGTCCACATTCTATGGCACACGTACTCGTTATTGAAGCCAATAACAGAACCACAACCCGCAGAACCCGTAGCACTGGCATCAGAATAAACAAATGAACTAGGGCATGTATATGCGAAGCAGTGTCTGTTGTTAAATGATATTGCTAAGATTTGTTTTCTAAAAATACAATTCCTCCTGACAGTAAACGTCAAGGTAAAACTCCATATCCCAACGGTCATTACACAAGGTGGACATAACACAATGTCTTGTCATAATTCTACCAATATTACCAACGACAGGACCCGTTGAAATAATTTGACCCGTAAAAGAAGCCAAACTTCTCGCCGAAACCATAAAATTTGAGTTGATAATATGGTCAATGGTTTTTAAAATCTTCGTAATCCTTCTATCTACAATTTTTAAAGTGCCCAAGATCGAATTCCAAGTCAAGCCTAACCAGTCTAAAACCTGCGTGAGTTCCCATACCGACTTCTCATCGTTAGCTATAAACCCTGCACTGCTCAAGTCGTTTCTAACAGCTCGGGCAGTAGCGTGACAGTCTTGTTTATCTTGGACTATGCCCCAACCGTCATCTAGAAAGATGGCTATACAAATACCTTGTAATCTCCAGCGTTTTTCCAAGGGTTTCAAGAGCTTGGTAAAGACATAAGGGGCAGTGGATAAACCGAAAGGAAGAACGGTAAGTACATAAAATATTTCATCCCCAGAATCTGCCATCTCCCATGAAAACCCAAGGTAAGTTTGGTGTTCCTGTGAAATTTCAACGTGGTGATACCCGTTTTTAAATCGAAGGAAAACATATAAGACCCCTTTGTAAAGTAGGAAAGAGCAACCTTCCAATCCTCGAATTTCACTCTTTGTTTAAGTAAACACTTATTTACGTGGCGTAAGTCCAGAATTAGTCGTTTTTTTCCGCATGGCTGTACTGACACTGATAAGGGGTTAACTACCAAGGGTTTCTTAGCAACTACGCAGACACGCCCAGAGAGAACAAGCTTGGTCCACAAAATCGGCATGGAATCTAGCAGACTTATTATTCCTGAGCTTCACGGGCTCGGGCGAACCAGTAAAAGGTAAGTTATAACCGTTTTCAATAATCGATAAGATAAAATAAGGTGCACCAATAGATTTCCAAAACTCGAAGTTAGCTCTCAGATTACCCTTCACGCTTAAAGATAGCCCACTGTCCACTTCAAATTTTTCTACAATTTCTTCTACCTGCGCTAAGTCTTCCTCAATACTTGATAGCTGGCTGGCTTGACTGAATTCCTGTTGGCTTGTTGTAGGAAGGTACTGGTAAGAAGAGTTGTGATTGTAGGACTGGTAACTGTGAACCCCTGACCAGAAGGTAGAACGGCAGTCTTTGGCCCAATGACCGTATTTTCCACATTTGAAACAGCGGAACCCTTCGTAACAAGCATCCCTACGGCCTGTAAACAAAAATAACAACAACTGCAGTAAGCTGGGCGGGAGGGTGGGATAAATGCATGCTGAAGTATAAACTGCGTGGATCGCTGGCATGAGTGAATATTCAACGGTCACAGGGGTTATAAATACCAGGGACTAACCAATGAGAAGTTATGCATGATTAGAACAAGTGAGTAGGTGCGACAGGAGGAGCGAAGGTATTGGAGCATAACTAATTACTGAAATACCAGCGGAAAATTCATCTGTGGGCACTAAAGTTAAGTTTGAAAATAGATAATTATTTATTTAGTTAAGTATATTAAGGTTTATTACACTAGTCTAACTCTTCTCTGGATAGTTCGTTTTCCTTGTTTTAAATCCTGCAATTGTATATTTAAGTCATTTACGCTTAATTATAGATATTTTATTTAAACTCTGTTATTGCTTCTTTTATGCTGTGTTGCGGGTTTGTGGGAAGGGATGTGAAGTACATTGTTTTCTTTTAGTTTTCTCCTGTTCCCTCCTCGCAATCTTGCGAGATCCAGGGGATCGCGAACCGTCATACTGAGCAGACTGCTGGATTCGCCTTTTCAAAGATATGAGGGACTTCGGTCTTTACTGTGATGATGATGTAGTGCAAGCGGAATGTGTTAAATTCTGTTTTCTGCCTTTGATTCGCAATGAGCTTCAAAAAGTAGCTTTACTGTGGAATTTGCACAAGATAAGGCCATTAACCAATGCTGAGTCACCCAGTGGTCGACCTGACATGCTTTACTTTTTTCCAGAGTGTACTGGCAGGGGAGACCTCAAGGAAATTGTAGACCGTTGAAGAGTTCACTCACTTAGTATCGATTATAATGCAAGAGCAAAACCTCAATATGGCCACAACTACTGAAGAAGCAGTCATATTATAATCCACTTTGCTCGATAGCATTGAAGACCTAGTTTAATTCAGCCTCTTGTGCTCGGAATGCATGTAAACTCTCTCTTCTTCAGGAAAGGGTCTTCTTATTGTTCGAGGATGAAGAAGCACACAATTTAAAAAAATTTTTTTTTTGATGATTATGAGCCCGTATGCCTCAAGTATGACCCTTTGGACTTCGGTGTGTAAGCATCATATTGGACAGTTGACTGAGCTGACGACCGGCATTTTATTCCATTGAGATCCAGTGTTTGATGTAAGACCCGAGTTTGTTTCTCTGTATATAGATGTGGAGGCTGACATTCTTGACTAAAAAGGTAATATTGGCATCATGCAGATGTACATACCGGCTCCCGTGCCTTTCTCTGCTATACATCCCGCCCAGAGTATGCATATTTCTTCTATGGCTCACCTCCCGCCAAACCTCCCGCCTACTTCCGCCTTTTTTCGAGTCCTGCTTCTTTCCGTCTTCCCTACCGTCTCCCGCACCCCACCCCCCTGTCCCAACATCTACTTTCCTCTATTTCCAGCGTCTGACTGTCGGCAGCATTCCACTTACTCATGGTATAATCTACCCGTAATGAAATTTATATACCACAACTCTCGATATGATCAAGTGATGATCAAGTGCGCTTTACATGCATAAAATAGAACAGAAAAGTCATTGCAAAAAATATCTAGTAACAGTTGACACAACATCTGCCCCCGCTGCGAAGAGTTTTTTTTTTATCACAAAGGCTCGCCTTTCCATTTCAGTACTCGAAAACCTTTCTGTATACCATGGTAATTCAAAGATCTTGTATGACGTTAATCCGATCACTAAAATAATTTACCCGTTAAAACAATTAGCTCCTATCAAAAATACCATAATACTCCTTGTTTGTGCCTCCATAATTTTGCATGAGCATTGTTTTTATTTTATCTTGGGACTTACAATGGTCCCAAGAAAAATTAGAAACAATGCCTATGCAAATTTTTAGAGGGACAAACAAAGAGTATTATGGTATTTTTTATATTGGCTAATTGTTTTAAGTTTAGCCAGTTAATAAGCTACACAACCGCTGATATTGATTGATGCTCAGATTTCAAGTTATCATCGCCTTAGTGATTCAGCATGTGCTAACAGAAGGTTCGCGTCACCAGAGGCCATGTTGCTGTAATGAAACAAAACTAACATTTGCAAGAAAACGAAATTCAATGTCTTCTGTTTCTTTATTATCTTACTTACCAATGGCATAAAGGTGAATTACCAGATATATTTCACGATTTTTTCCGATAAGTCATAATAAGTCATACCTATAATACTAGATACGCTGTTAAAATATATACATACAAGCCACGGGTACGCACAAA
>NC_090876.1:37232658-37237658 GCF_036669935.1 Montipora foliosa
CTCTCCGGAGTCACGTTAAGGACGGTGCCTACTTTTGTTATTGCACATACGTTCTGCGCATCTAGAAATACTCCCGCCGGTTTCCTATTGAGTGGTTTAAAACTATGTGGAAAAACCAGAACTTAGCAAGTGCTCTTGGTATCCAAAAAGAAAATTGGGGGTAACCAATGACCTCCCTCGACCTACTGATCATCTCCTCCCTCCCTACTTATCATCTCGGGGCGCCTGTATTCTTTCCACCGGGGGTTGACTCAAGTGATCGTTTGAATGTTTCGCCTCGCGAATACCAGGACTGAAGGAAAAAGAGAAAGCAAAGGGACACGGGCGAGGAGGAAGAGCGAGAAACCGCATGCAATCAATCTCACAACACTGACATTTTCGATACCCCCGTGCGCCAGCGGACGGGGAAACTATCTTTCCTGATTGGCTGATAAAAGGTTAAGAAAAGCCGCCTGTCAGTCAAAATTTACTACACCCTCTCGTAAAAGTGTAAAGACGACGATCTGTTTTGAACGAGAGAAAATAACGGACAGAGAGGGAATAGTAGGGAGTGTCCGGGATATAAAACCCCCTTTAGGAGCTGGCGTAGCTCAGTTGGTTGGTGCGCGGCTTTCAGAGCAAGAGGTAGCCTGCGTTGATGGTGGTTCTGACGTTGCGGAACGCCAGCTTCGTTCCGATGCCTTTAAGCGCTTAATCGCAAGAAGCGCGAGAGCTTAAGGCGTCCTCGGGGAGTCTTCCCGATCCACTCGACCTGTGACGTCACGTTTAATTCACGCGAGGACGACTTGGAACGAGGCTGGTGGAACGCGAGAGATCTGCAAAAAGCGAGAGATCTCGAGCAGCGAAGCTGCGAGAAGGCTGTGGCGGGGGGAAGGAATACCTTCCCCCGTGGATCAATTCTGGACGGAAACAACATGAAAATCGGATGGAAGGCAGAAGGAGAGAAGAAACTAATAAAAGAAGAAATTGTGAGCGGATTTTGCGGAATTTACTGCCACAAAAAGTGATAAGTTTACAAAAAAAAAAAAAGAAACAATAATTTTAACTGGCACCCGGGCCATGATTTTTAGATTACATGTATGAAGTCGCTCTCATTTGAACTGCGCAATAGAATTAATTGAAAGTTGAAAAAATCGTCCAAGTTACTTGAGCATCTTCTGAATTGGCTACCATGTATTTTTTGAAACTTTACTGATAGTTCTGTCTCACATAGCTAATTACTTTCTACAATAAAAAAATGGGGGTCAGCGACTTCATTTTTGAAATATAAGGAAGTAAAGACGAGATATAGCGTGTTTTTGCTTTCATGTTGCCATGCCAACCTATTGCGTCACAATAGCGGGCGCATTTTGTCAAGCAATAATTGTTGTTCATATGATAATGATATCATAACATATGCTGTTAGGTCATACAGTATAGTAGTTATAACTCCTTTAATAAGAAGGCCTTTTAAATTGGTGAAACTGGTTCCAGCCACCTTAAGATCCCACACACTCTTCGAACAGAGTAGGGCACAGATTTCCCGGTGTTGTGGTCTGGCCTTTCCTTCAGCAAAGTTGGTTGCTTGGCGTGATCTTCTTAATGGACTACTGATTGATGAGAACACAAAACAGCAAAACAGACAGTAGGCAAATAGGCCATTTCCGAGTTCATGTCTGCCTCCTCTTCAAAACGAGTCTAAGTGCGAAGTTTTTTTGATAGTAATTAGTTCTACTTTACATATGAATGAAAACTAATTTTCACAACAAAAACATAGCACTTAGACTCGCTTTGAAGAAGAGGTAGACATGAACTCGGAAATGGCCTATTGAGTCCATGTGCTGAAACTAGTAAACCTGGTAAACCTAACTTGTGGGCGAAGAACTAGACGGGTTACCCTCGCAAGAGGTTGTTAGTTCGTTTTTGAAGATTTGTCTTACATTGCTCTTAATGACATTGTTTGCTGCAGGTGCTGTCCTGAGTGCCAGAGGACTTATTTTCCAAGGTCCGAGAGAATGCTTCGCAAGTCTAAGGCAACGACCGAGAATTGCAAAAGCTCTCGGTGCATGCAATAAAGACATCAAATGACTGAACAACAGATGAACTCTGAGGACTCTCCTTTAGGGACGCCTGGAGGAATGAAGGAAAATGTAATTTATTAGTTTAATGTAATAAACTAGACGCTCCGTCAGCGTAATCTGGGTTGCCTTTGGTACAAGTTACACAGAAACAGAGGGCACTGGGTTGGGTAGTATTGAAGGCGTTGAAACTGCATTTTCCCAGGAGTATTGTCGAAAATAAAAATCGAAAAAAGGCAAATGCCTAGGAATCCAATAGGTACACCTTGTAACTCCTACAATGGAAGAAGGAGTCTAAGAGATCGAGCTCGAATGCGGCATCTTTCTCATAATTCCAAGAGCTGCTCACTCCGAAAACGAAACAATACTTATTTTTGAATGAAGGGGTAGTTTCTAAAGAAACTGTGGTGCTGCGTCGGTGGGGAAGTAGTATACAAAAATTAGGTTTATCAACGGAGTTGATAATGTAAATTGACCACCGTACAGAGATTCTAAAAGCTGACGTTTCGAGCGTTAGCCCTTCGTCAGAGCGATTCGCTCTGACGAAGGGCTAACGCTCGAAACGTCAGCTTTTAGAATCTCTGTACGGTGGTCAATTTACATTATCAACTCCGTTGATAAACCTAATTTTTGTATAATACTTATTTTTGGTTTCCTCAGAAACGAAAAGTAATGTAAACAATCTTCGCACTAGTAAGTCGTAGCAATAAATTGGGTTAACCAGAAACCAATTAAAGAAATATTATCGGCTTTCCAACAAAACTAATTTCAAATTGTTTTTTTCTTTATCTGAAGACTGTGCAGAGTTAGTACAAATAAATAAAATGATAAATATCCAGACAATTGGTCATTGCTGTCTAAGGTCTTCCGTTGGGGTGAGAAGAGGTCAAGAACAGCGTTGCGAAGCCATTTGTGAAGTGAATAATAGACTAATTTCATAAATGGCGACCACTTTTTCATTCTTTTGTTTTAATGTTAATTAGACCTACTGCCCTCATTTTGAAACAAACATTCTTTTGAGAAGTGCTTGTCGTAGCGAGGCTAGTAGGGCTTATTAGCATTAAAACAAAAGAATATTTTATTTGGCCGCCATTATGAAAGAGGTCTATATTCCTGAAGAAACTAAGTTGAATTTGCATAATCCGCCATCATTGCTAATTGAAAAGAAAGAAGGCCCATTGGGAGTTGAGAGCTCAATGAACAATGAGGTACGCGAATTGGAGGAGAAAACAATAGAGATCTTGCATCAGTGAAAGAGAATCCAGGTGATTTCAAAAATAGAGAAATCGACACCAGAACGAAAGAAAAGACAACAAAGAAGGACTTTGATAACATCAATGGAGTCATAGATGAGTTAATGAAGCAGAACATGTTATTCTCGGTTTTCACATGACGTCACGACCGCCATGTTGGTGCCCTAAACAAAGAAAAGGCGGCCATGTTGGTACCCCGACCAAATCCTCGGGGAATGGCTGTTGATCACGTGAGTGAAAACCAGCAATTTCCAGAAGAAAAGCCCTTTGAACATTTGTGGATAGCGAATATTGTATCCTCTACTCTTTGGTGACCGCATTCTTGTTATGCAAAGGATGGAAAAAGCCCCCAAATAGCCAACAAAAGAGCACCCAAGACAAGGAGCAAAAAGGAAAAGAGGAATATGAGAGCAAAGCTGGAACAATCAGGAAAGAGCTATCTATTGTTGAAGCCGGCGGAATTGGACAGGTTAAGGGCCGACAATAGAAAGATCACCAAAAGAGGAAGGAATGCAAGAATATATCAGTGGCGAGTTTTGTGGCTTACATGGAGAAAAAGAAGTTAGAACTTAGAAAGTTAAAGAAAGGTTTTACACATGGAAAAACAGAAGGAGTCAAGAAAAACCAACAGACAATTCCTACTCGACCCTGGGTGTGTTTATCAAAGCTTTAAAGACATGGCGAGTAGAAATACAGACGACACTCTGCTAAAATTACACAGAACAAGTACTACCAACAACCAAACGAAGGAGGATATTTTTGAAAACATCAGTCAGGCGAGCAGCTTCTGGCGTGATCTCTGAGAGCAAAAAGGTACCGGAAATTGCAGTGCTGACTGGCTGAAGGAGATCAAGAGAACAATAAGTGACCAATTCCCACCCCCTGTGGAAGATAAAGTTATTCTAACAGTTTCACAAGTGGTAAAAATCTTGCAAAAGAAGAGAAATTGGAACGCACCTGGACCAGACAGGCTGGTAAATTACTAGTGGAAAAGAGCGCATGTACTTCACGAGGATGTGACCAAAGCATTTCAAGCAATCATGGGAGGCCAACCAGAGTACCATCCCCTGTGGTTCTCGGCGGGGAAAAACATCCCTCTTTCCAAAGCCAGGCAAGTTCTCAAGTGATAATCAAAAGCCTATCACATGTTTGAATAACGTTTATAAGTGGTTCACTTCATGTTTGTTGGTCATCGATGCCCACCTAAACCAATACGATCTTATGGAATTAGAGCAAAGAGGAGCGAAAAAAGGATGTGGTGGAACAATTGATAATTTGCTGATAGATAGGATGGTTTTGGAGGACTGTCATCGAAGAAAACGCAACCTCAGTATGGCGTGGATTGACCTAAAGAAAGCGTATGATTCAAGTAATCATGATTGGCTGAACAAAATGATGATAACGCACCATTTTCCAACGTGGCTAAAGGACTCCAAGGTAATTCGCTGCTTGACCTCATGTTGGAACACACGAATTGTTAAGAACAAAGCAGGGGTATGAACAATCAGGCATCATTAAATTTAACAGAGGACTCCCTCAAGGCGACGCTATCTGCATGCCCCCGACTCTTCACTCTCTGTTTAAATCCTGTGGCATGGTTGATGAAAATCGACAGAAGGTTATAAGTTATCCAAGCCAATAGATGATAGGGTTACGCATCTACTGTATATAGACGACCTAAAAGTGTTTG
>NC_090876.1:37250158-37267658 GCF_036669935.1 Montipora foliosa
AATAAGTGTATAATAAATCAGTCATTAAAGGGGCTAGGTCACGCAAGTTTAGGCAATTTCAGCACTGATCGAATGGTCATAGAATTAACTAAAATATCAAAATAACTGTGCAAAACTATAGAAGAACTCTAACAAAACACGGGGAAGCCAAGAAGGGTCATGGATGGACAAAACTGGAGAGGATTGAAGTGGATTGAATTTGGGTAAATTTGAAAAACGTCAGCCCACCTTTTTTCAAATTTATATCAATCTATATCAAAATGTCATTTACAAAGCTGGAAAATCATTCTCAGTTGTTATGTGGCCGTGATTTTGCAAATGAAAGACTCTTGCTCGGCCAATTTGACGTTTAGAGCTCATAATTAACAAAATGAAACAAAATTACCTAAAATAGCGTGACCTAGCCCCTTTAAGTAGTTTATTAGTATTAGTCAATGTAGCCACAGTGCCCGAAGAAATTTCTTTACATCCTCGGGGTTATTCTGCTTAATGCATCATAAATTGCCACTTCAGTGTGATGTTCGGCAAGTTATGAGTTCTTGGGCAGCCAGCTCTTCAAAAACCTAAAGCAGTGCTCACATGTATTGTAGACTGGACGGTATGGAGGCTGAAATACTAAATCAACTCCACTCAAGCCAAGCATAGTTCGCAACAGAGGTTCTACGTGACGAGCGTGATGGAAACCACAATTGTCCATTATGACTAGGTCCCCTTGTTTAAGCAAAGAGTTTCCAAAAATGTCCTGTTCTTGCAACGCCTCGGCGAAGAAATTGAGAAACTCCAAACCGTTTGAAGGTCCAGGCAGTATGTTTACGTGGTCAACTCCAAAAATGCTGTGAAGTAAGTTCACTGTGTAAGCTCGTTGGATGCATAGCGCTGAATTTCGACGGCCTTTTGCCCAACAGGTGCGTGACCGTAATTTTTATTTCCCGTTGTTTTAATCACGGAGGTTTCGTCAAAGAAGTGCATATTCCTAGGATCACATGCACTGCAAACAGTTAAATATTCGTCAAGTCTTTTGGAACTATTGTCATCTTTTTGTACGAGTAGCCCAAATCGCTCGTCAATACACGACGTATCGAAGCTTGAGATGGCACGTTAGCCGGCAAGACAACCTGATTTTCGATTAACTGCTTTTGTACTTCTGTAGCATACATACTTGACCTTTGACGTTTACAAAACTCCTTGTACAAGACAACATCATCCGTTCTTGCTGTTCGTAACCTGTTCCCACCAATTCCTGGTTGAACGCTTCCTGTACGTACGAATCGATCAACAATATTTGAAACTGTCTTTCTCGGTAAATTTAACTGCAGCCCTATTTGGAATGGTTTGGAACCCTCTAACCACTTTTCTACGATTATGTCACGGACCTCACAAGACAATGCCTTTCCCTGTTTAGTAAAAGGACTAGGTGCCATCTCTTCGCAGGTAAATTACCGTTTGCAGAAAGATTCAAAGATGTGAAATTGCGAAGTTTAGTGCGGCCGAAGTTACGAACTTCAATTCGAAGTTCGCAATTTGATTGTCTAATTCGCCACGTAATTGGCTACTTCGTAAGCTAGTACCCAACTTCCCAACGAACTTGGCAACGCGGCGCGGAAAAGTAATGTGAAATCAACTGTAACGCAACAGTATGAGAACATTCAATCACAAAATCTGTAGCATGGGTTTTAAAAGAAACTATTTCTCAAAAAAAAAAAAAAATTATGATGTCCTCCTTTGATACACTTTTCAAATATCAGTTCCATTTTTTGTCCTAATAGAAATTCCATGCTACAGTTTACGAAAAAAGATGGGATGGTTCCTGTCTCCTGAATGCTTTTACCTGTTTTTCACAGAAAAGCATGGCAAAGGACTGGGACTAGTTGTGCATGGACCTTCTGATTGAAGTGATGTCAGATTTCCATTGAAAAAGTTACTTCATAGAATCATCCATGCAACCTATTTGTAGGGCTCTTTGACTAAAAAGCTTCCTTAGCAACCATTGTCTTTCTGTAGTTAAGTGTCACCCCCCTTAAGGTTTATCAACATTACGCTTACTTTCAATGATCCTGTCCAGACTTACAGTTCAGTACATCAATAATTTAATTATTAAAATTTCAGAAAAGTGCTTACATGTTGCAGGAACAACAGCCTGAGGATCTTCTGAAACTAAATGTAAAAAAAAGTCTTTATTAAATCCACCTGGAAAAAAAAAACTCAGAGCTGGCTAAGTCGATTTGATGTTGGCGAATGCACTGTTCTGTTTACTGAAATGACATTTTCATGCTTCATTTACCGTGCCCCCTTTTTTTTTAAATACAGTCACCAGATGATCATTTTCACATCTGACCTGCTTTTGCCTCAGTCCATATCATGGGTTTACAGCAAGGGGCAAACATCTTACCCACATTAATTTGCCGTTTGCCAAAAACAAAATTTGCATACTTGAATTTGGCTTACACCTGTTGGCTACCGATATGAGGAAATTCTCAAAGGTGGCATCAGGGGATTTTGAGATCTTTTTCAGTTAAAATGGGACATAGTTTTTCAGTGAGTGTTTAACCCATTGACTCCCGGGGGTTCCCCATTGACGAGTAAAATCGTCTGGCATTAGACAGAGTAAAATACTAAGTATGGCCGGTTTCGGCCGGTTTAGGGGTGAATGGGTTAGGTGATGCAGTCTGAACCTAAATGGCACAGAAGTTAGGACTCAGACTCAAAATGATACCAAGTTCAATTCTGATAATGACCATCAGCTTTTTTGTAAAGAAGTCACTCGTTCCTCTCATCAGCTGTGCTTCAAGACAGCAGCCGGTCTGCCCACTGTAATTTGGGATTCTTAAATAAGCTCGTTTTACAGTGCATTGGTAACATTCACTTTCTTGGCTAAAATGGGAATCAGTCAATTTCTTTTTCTTAAAGGTATTATAAATAAGCAATAATTACCAGGTCTACCTTGCATCTCCTCTGTTTGCTTTCTCTCCTCTTCGGCTTTGTCTGCAGAGGAAAATTGAATTGAAATGTTCTTTGAATTTCCATTTGTATCAATACCAATAAAGAAAACTGGTAAACATATATGCATTTTCAAAACAACTTCTACTTGATGAAGATTGCAAAAACAAAAATAATTGTTTACGATGAAAAACCTGTTAAGGTTCATTTTGTAGCTAAAAGGAAAAACAATCAATCCATCATGCATTTATCACTAAACATATATGAGATAGGCAGAAGGATTTAGACAACATACAGTGTAAGGGGGTATTCATTTATTGGTGCATGAGGGAGGTAGGAGTTGGCAAGAGATTGGAAAGTCCTTCATACCTTACCCCTCCTATAGCAATGGCAACAATTATTACATAACCCCCTGCTTTATCCAGCATTATATCTCAACCCCCCTCCCTCCCTAATATGTACAGTATATATATGACAGCCACCCAACTTATAACTGATATATAAAAACAGAACAGCTCAGCCAGTTCAGCCAATGCATTCATAATGTTGTATTAGGATGTTTATATTCAACATTTTCATCTACATATCCTTAGAAACAACAATTCAGCTTGTATAAAAAAAAGCACAATAATTTATATTGTATCTGTCACATTTAAAACCAGCCAAAAGAAAAAAGTAATATAAAACTTGAAATTGTTATTCGAAAGAACTGATTTCATGTTTGTGAATCTGAACAAAAATACATTTGGCAAGCGGCCCTCCTTCATATAAACAAGAAGAGGCCTCCCACAACTCATGCAGAAATTAGACGATAGGGTATGAATTCTCAGCTGTTTCCTAGTAAAATTACCCAAAAAATTTTTTTAGAAGCAGTAAATATAATTACAAATAATAATTTTGTCACCCAGTAGTTGTTTCCTATCAAGTATAGATTTCAGTCAACATAACGTAACTTATAAGGATCGTAAGCTTCAATTTCACATGATTCTGTTTCAGAAAGACTCTCTTTCAACATCAACAGGACAACCAGGACAAAAAAATTCCATTTTTCGATTTTTTGCCTTGATTCAGGAATCCTGTGAGAATTGCACCAATAGACTTCTGTCAGTCCAGATTCAAAAGACAACACCAAGAGTTTTCTAACGTTTTTTCCCCTTTTTTTAAATTAAAAAATACACAATACAGATACATAATAACAGTACTTAAAATGACACAGTACAAATGGAACATAAACAGCACAACATTACAAGCTACAGATAATTTCAAATCACCTAAGTGCAGAGCTCAAAGGCAAAGTCTTCTCACTGGATTGTCTGGAATGAACTTTTATGTTTCATACTTAAATTTAACCTTTGATTTCAGGGTGGTTATGTTTGGAACAGTATTACCCCATATTTTTTTAATTTAGTGAATGGATGAATGGGGAGGGTGAATCTTGGTTACTGAGCTAACAGAAATTTCTGATTGGGTAATAACAAGAACACCTCAATCAAATGTTACATAAAGCCTCTTTCAAGTTGATCCCTTCTGTGAAGGAAAATCAATAACACATGTCGACCATCGAAGAAAGTATATCAAAAGCTCTCTCTCCGAATTGCAATTTCAGATTGCATGCACATAATCTACAGCAATCATTCGTGGATTTACTTGACAGTCTTCCTCATTTTACTT
The DNA here is from genome assembly GCF_036669935.1 of Montipora foliosa. Classification (NCBI taxonomy): domain Eukaryota; kingdom Metazoa; phylum Cnidaria; class Anthozoa; order Scleractinia; family Acroporidae; genus Montipora; species Montipora foliosa. Next base: position 37,254,767 of record NC_090876.1, read on the forward strand.
GCTTATTTGGTGTATCTATCTTTTACATGCTTTCCAAGTTAACATCTGTGTTTACTACATGTATCTCTAATCTTCCCACTTTCTGTGCATGCTGCTAATATGTTTTGCACCCAAATATTGACACTTGAAATTATGCAACTTGGTTGTGCATTACAGCTTTACTCTGATTGGCTATTCGTAACTGGATTCAAAGTGGGCAGCATCCAAAAAACATAAGTTTTCGTGCAAGCGGTATTTTACAGCCCGACTCAGCATGCTCTTTGCGGCCTATGCCTCTCCTGCCAGCAATATCGCCAGCTATGCAGGCTAAAGCTAGAAATGACAATTCAAATTCCTTTAATGTTGTGTATGGTTGCATATAACCATTATGAACTTATCATCATGAAGTCTCAGCTTAGTTTCAAATTTGAGGTCCTCCTAGTTGGGGGGGGCGGGGGGGGGGGGGGTGGGGCATGAAAATTACTTCCGTTTCATGTTTTTCTACAAGTACATCATTTGGGAAAAGATGCGATTGAATTACTCTTTTGACAGCTCAATTATGTCACAGAACATGCAACAACTTCCAAACTTGTCTCAGCATTTTGATCCCTAAAATTGCTTTATGCTCCTCGTTCCCTAAGATATTTTGCCTTTGTTCCGATTTCCCATTTCAAATTAGCCAATTGTTGGCTTCTTCCAAAAATAAGCTATGAGGGGCTCAAATTCGTTCAAGTTTACCTTTGTATATGTGTTTTGTCAGTCTACAAGTAACCCTCCAATTTAAATCATTTCAACTGAAACAAAGACCCACTTCCTACCACTCTCTCTCCTCTCCCATGGAAAAAAATCCTCACCAGGGCAACATTATCATCTTTTCCTCAAACCGAAATCCTTTGTGGAATGTGGCTCAACAACTTATGAATACACGAGAGAAGCGGAAGTTATAGAAATTAATTCCTTTTTACAACTAATCCCCCAACTTTGATTCAAAACAACAATTACTGAGATTAAGTTCTTTGCTCTTCAAAGCAGTATGAAAGCATGCAAACCTGAATTACTCATTTTCCTCAAAACTTTGCCGCGATTTGCATGCCTCTAGTACTATACTTTAAATTGCAGTTAACCTTACCTATGTGGATTTGAAGATCTTCAATCAGATCTCTACGCTCCATCTCTTCCAAAAGAGATAAAAGCTCTGATACCGTTTTTCGTCCGTCCTCAAAATCTTTTATCAAATGGAAGACAGGCCCGTAATGTGTCAAGCTTTCAAAGTAGAGTATTTTCTGATACGGATACCCCATCTTGTCCGCTAGCGTCTTCCAATCCCTTCCAGGATTTTCTGGTCGAAGATATTCATCCATCAGCTGATGGGCCTCAAAACTTAGATCTTTCACTAGAACGTGACTCATCATTCCTCGCTCCGTCTTTGAGGATGATCTCGAAAACCATTTACATCGCACAAGTCTCGCTGATGTTCCTCTTTATAATATATACCTGCTCTTGCGTGGGTGTTGAATTCAGTTGCGAAGGTGGCAAATATACCCAGATAAGAAGCAAAACCTGTTCTAAAATATTTAAAATACGTTAGGTACATCCGTACCACAGACCGTCTGTTCCCTAACAGCACTAAACTGAAACTTGTCTCATTCTTGTCCGTCGGAGGAAGAGAGAACCCTGGGTACTGTACTGTATGGTGTTCTGGGTGTCCTTGGTCCGCCAAGTCCTTAGTCCGCGACTTTTTCGAACATGATGTCATATTTCATCGTTAAGTAAAATAAGACCAAAAACAAATATGTCCGATGATTTCTTGATTACTCTTCTTTTACATGACGAAATTTGGGCTTTCCTGCTATCGGTGATTGTGCGGAATTCAAGTTTGTTGACAGGAGTGTTAAAGGGCATGTAAACCCAAAAATACAAGTTCCGGTTTCCCTTCGTAAAAAGTGGCGAGGAAAACGAATTTTGCGTGCGTTTTGCTCAGTTCGGCTTAGTTTAAGCTAGTTTACGAAGAATATCCTCATTTTCTACTGAAATTCCACTTCCGGTGAAAACTATAGCGAGCGATCGTGACGTCACAGAGGGAAGAAAAGATTGCTCAACATGCTTTCCGTAACAATGGCGGCTCGTGCAAGCACCAGTAGTTCGGAGGATGTTCTCTCAGAAGAGAGCGACTCAAGTGCCTTAAATTTATATGACAGTGATGGGGATGATTCCGAAAATGTGCAAGACTCCGGGCCACGTCCCTATCAATTTGAGCCGCGAAGTGTTTGGCGAAGCGATCAGAGAAGGCAACTTCGTACCGGTTGACAGCGACCCCGATCGTCTCGGAAACACAGACTGCTGTTTAGTTCACAGTGTGATTTATTTGCATTTGAGATAAAAACTTAGCAAAGCACGCATGTCATTTAAACCGTGGCAATAAGAATTTTTGGATCGGAATTTTCTTGGGTGTTTTATGCGAAATTATTTAGGTGCGTGTGTGGAACTTGTCAACACATGCCGACAACAGATGAAGGCGTTTGCTGCATGGAAATCGAGCATCGCAAGTGTGGCAAGAAGTGGAAGACCAGCCTGAAACAGAGATGAAGTGTATTGGAACAGCCAGGTTTTCAGTCAACCTGCCTCGATGTATGGGTGCTGGAAACTGCTATCTTCAGATCCACGTTTACGGCTAACCTCAAACTGCTGGACGTCACGTGACTAGACTTCGATCTTGTGGGCGACGGGACCCGTTACCAATTACTTACGTGAAAAACTACGTCAAAACTTACCCTCGAGCTTTTGATCCCTAAAATTGCTTTATGCTCCCTCGTTTCCTAAGAAATTTTGCCTTTGTTCCGATTTCCCATTTCAAATTAGCCATGTTCTCTTCTTCCAAAAAAACGCTATGAGGGGCTCAAATTTGTTCAAGTTTACCTGTGTTTAACTGAAACAAAGACCCTCTTCCTATCACTCTCCCTCCTCTCCCATGGAAAAAAAATCCTCACAAGGGCAACATTATCATCTTTTCCTCAAACGGAAATCCTGTGTGGAATGTGGCTCAACAACTTATGAATACACGAGAGAAGCGGAAGTTATAGAAATTAATTCCATTTTATAACCAATTCCCCAACTTTGATTCATAACAACAATACTTTGCTCTTGAAAGCAGTATGAAGGCATGCAAACCTGAATTACTCATTTTCCTCAAAACTTTGCCGCGATTTGCATGCCTCTAGTACTATATTTTAAATTGCAGTTAACCTTACCTATGTGGATTTGAAGATCTTCAATCAGATCTCTACGCTCCATCTCTTCCAAAAGAGATACAAGCTCTGATACCGTTTTTCCTTTCCTCTCATAATCTTCTATCAAATGGAAGACAGGCCCGTGTTTTGTCAAGCTTTCAAAGTAGAGTATTTTCTTATGTGGATACCCCATCTTGTTACCCTGGGCACCAGACGTTTTTCTCGCGTGCGGCGGGAATTTTCGGTGTCGGCCAACGGCCGACACAGCTTCGGCCGTAGGCCGAAGCCACGAGCGGCGAAGCCGCGAGAAAAACCTCTGGCACGGAGCGGTGCTTTTTACCGTCCCCGTTGACCTTTGAGCTTTTTTATCGGATTACATTTATGCCAATCACATGGACGTCATCTCCGGATAAACAAGTACATGAAATTCCCCGCTGTCGTAACTCCTTCATATGGCATTCGATTAGGGCATTCAACGGGCAAACAACAATCACAATTGCACTTTTCGGATAGTCGCAGTATCCCATTTGGTTAAGACGTAAACAAAGACCCGGAATAAGCTGAAACAACAACGATTTACCGGAACCGGTTGGCAAGACAGCAAGAACGTCCTTGCGTTGAATAAAATTAAATACCCCACTTGTTTGCACATCACTTAACTTCTCTACACCGTCAAAACTTTCTAGTACATTGCTTATACTTTCCTTCAGTGCCTTCCCCAAACTTTCACAAACCGCCATCACAACACTTCTGGCAGTACGCTTACGTGATGTCAACAATATTCTTTCACGTGCTGGTCTATTCTTGTCGACCAATTGTAGCGTCTGTCCCTCAGGTGGTCGTTCGGAGCCAATCAGCCGTCCTGTCCAAAATCTGGACCAACTGATCTAACTGAGCTAACGATTGGTTCGACGCTATCAAAGGAATAGCGCTCTGGTCCAGAGGCTTTTCGCGCGGGTCACTATAAAGACTTGACTGAAAACCGGAAACCGCGCTAGAAAAGTCTCTGGCACCCAGGGTACCATCTTGTCCGCTAGCGTCTTCCAATCCCTTCCAGAGTTTCCTGGTCGAAGATATTCATCCATCAGCTGATGGGCCTCAAAACTTAGATCGCTCACTAGAACGTGACTCATCATTCCTCGCTCCGTCTTTGAGGATGATCTCGAAAACCATTTACATCGCACAAGTCTCGCTGATGTTCCTCTTTTTAAGACCTGCTCTTGCGTGGGTGTTGAATTCAGTTGCGAAGGTGGCAAATATACCCAGATAAGAAGCAAAACTTGTTCTAAAATATTTAAAATACGTTACGTATGTCCGTACCACGGACCGTCTGTTCCCCAACAGAACTGAACTGAAACTTGTCTTATTCTTGTCCGTGGCAGGAAAAGAGAACCCTGGGTACTGTACTGTATGGTGTTCTGGGTGGCCTTGGTCCGCCAAGTCCTTAGTCCGCGACTTTTTCGAACATGATGTCATATTTCATCGTTAAGTAAAATAAGACCAAAAACAAATATGTCCGATGATTTCTTGATTACTCTTCTTTCACATGACGAAATTTGGGCTTTCCTGTTATCGGTGATTGTGCGGAATTCAAGTTTGTTGACAGGAGTGTTAAAGGGCATGTAAACCCAAAAATACAAGTTCCGGTTCCCCTTCGTAAAAAGTGGCGAGGAAAACGAATTTTGCTTGCGTTTTGCTCAGTTCGGCTTAGTTTAAGCTAGTTTACGAAGAATATCCACATATCCTCATTTTCTACGGAAATTCCACTTCCGGTGAAAACAATAGCGAGCGATCGTGACGTCACAGAGGGAAGAAAAGATTGCTCAACATGCATTCCGTAACAATGGCGGCTCGTGCAAGCACCAGTAGTTCGGAGGATGTTCTCTCAGAAGAGAGCGACTCAAGTGCCTCAAATTTATATGACAGTGATGGGGATGATTCCGAAAATGTGCAAGACTCCAGGCCACGTCCCTATCAATTTGAGCCGCGAAGTGTTTGGCGAAGCGATCAGAGAAGGCAACTTCGTACCGGTTGACAGCGACCCCGATCGTCTCGGAAACACAGACTGCTGTTTAGTTCACAGTGTGATTTATTTGCATTTGAGATAAAAACTTAGCAAAGCACGCATGTCATTTAAACCGTGGCAATAAGAATTTTTGGATCGGAATTTTCTTGGGTGTTTTATGCGAAATTATTTAGGTGCGTGTGTGGAACTTGTCAACACATGCCGACAACAGATGAGGGCGTTTGCTGCATGGAAATCGAGCATCGCAAGTGTGGCAAGAAGTGGAAGACCAGCCTGAAACAGAGATGAAGTGTATTGGAACAGCCAGGTTTTCAGTCAACCTGCCTCGATGTATGGGTGCTGGAAACTGCTATCTTCAGATCCACGTTTACGGCTAACCTCAAACTGCTGGACGTCACGTGACTAGACTTCGATGTAGGCGAGTTAACTTGTGGGCGACGGGACCGGTTACCAATTACTTACGTGAAAAACTACGTCAAAACTTACCCTCGAACGTGACGGCAAGCGCTAGTCACGTGACTCCCAGCAGTTTGAGGCCAGCCGTAAACGTGGATCTAACTACATTCCGCCGTTGAAAACGTCAAAAGTTACCCTCGGACGTAACGGCAAGCGTTAACTCGCCTACACGTTTGAAGTTAATTCGCTTACACATAAAGTTAACTCGCCTACACATTCGAAGTTACTGTTGATGTTATAAGATAAAGCAAAAACAAGAAGTTCATGACTCGACAACTATCAGGCAGTTCCGGTTTCGGTTTCAGGCATTTGTTCAGACTGGCTCCCGGACAACTGGCTTCCTGGCAATCTTTCAGTAACTAAGAAAAAAGGGTTTCTTAGGGAATGAATGAATTTATTTCATGTCAATCTGAAGATTTGCATTTCAATAAATTTTCTACGTACTCTTTTGGCCTCTAAATTCAGAAGAGCGCGACTTCTGTTTTTTTTTCACTTCCGGTTTCTCGCGTTCTGCCATCCGGGGTCGCTTTTTTACTTCAAACGACTTTGTTTCTGGAAGGGCATGAATCGTCGGCACAGCACCGGGAAGCAGTTGCTTCTTCTTTGTAAGGCCCATTCCTGCCATGTAACTGTTCTCATAACAGTCGGGAGAAAAATGGTTGCTACAAATAACAGAATGTACCGACGGCTCTACGAAATCGGCTCTATTCAATTGAACAAATTTCACCCATTATCGCTTCAAATTTGTGTCTTTAAGGAATTTATGCATGGTACCTAAATCACCTAAGTGCAGAGCTCAAAGGCAAAGTCTTCTCACTGGATTGTCTGGAATGAACTTTTTTGTTTCATACTTAAATTTAACCTTTGATTTCAGGGTGGTTATGTTTGGAACAGTATTACCCCATATTTTTTTAATTTAGTGAATGGATGAATGGGGAGGGTGAATCTTGGTTACTGAGCTAACACAAATTTCTGATTGGGTAATAACAAGAACACCTCAATCAAATGTTACATAAAACCTCTGTCAAGTTGGTCCCTTCTGTGAAGGAAAATCAATAACACATGTCGACCATCGAAGAAAGTATATCAAAAGCTCTCTCTCCGAATTGCAATTTCAGATTGCATGCACATAATCTACAGCAATCATTCGTGGATTTACTTGACAGTCTTCCTCATTTTACTTGCTTATTTGGTGTAGCTACCTTTTACATGCTTTCCAAGTTAACATCTGTGTTTACTACATGTATCTCTAATCTTCCCATTTTCTGTGCATGCTGCTAATATGTTTTGCACCCAAATATTGACACTTGAAATTATGCAACTTGGTTGTGCATTACAGCTGTACTCTGATTGGCTGTTCGTAACTGGATTCAAAGTGGGCGGCATCCAAAAAACATAAGTTTTCGTGCAAGCGGTACTTTACAGCGCCCCTCCGCATGCTTTGCCGCTTATGCCTGACCCCGCCAGCAATATCGCCAGCTATGCAGGCTAAAGCTAGAAATGACAATTCAAATTCCTTTATTGTTGTGTATGGTTGCAAATAACCATTATGAACTTATCATCATGAAGTCTCAGCTTAGTTTCAAATTTGAGGTCCTCCTAGTTGGGGGGGGGGGGGGGGAGGGGATGGGGCATGAAAATTACTTCCGTTTCATGTTTTTCTACAAGTACATCATTTGGGAAAAGATGCGATTGAATTACTCTTTTGACAGCTCAATTATGTCAAAGAACATGTAACAACTTCCAAACTTGTCTCAGCTTTTTGATCCCTAAAATTGCTTTATGCTCCCTCGTTTCCTAAGATATTTTGCCTTTGTTCCGATTTCCCATTTCAAATTAGCCATGTTCTCTTCTTCCAAAAAAACGCTATGAGGGGCTCAAATTTGTTCAAGTTTACCTGTGTTTAACTGAAACAAAGACCCTCTTCCTATCACTCTCTCTCCTCTCCCATGGAAAAAAAATCCTCACAAGGGCAACATTATCATCTTTTCCTCAAACCGAAATCCTGTGTGGAATGAGGCTCAACAACTTATGATTACACGAGAGAAGCGGAAGTTATAGAAATTAATTCCATTTTATAACCAATTCCCCAACTTTGATTCAAAACAACAATACTTTGCTCTTGAAAGCAGAATGAAGGCATGCAAACCTGAATTACTCATTTTCCTCAAAACTTTGCCGCGATTTGCATGCCTATAATACTATACTTTAAATTGCAGTTAACCTTACCTATGTGGGTTTGAAGATCTTCAATCAGATCTCTACGCTCCATCTCTTCCAAAAGAGATACAAGCTCTGATACCGTTTTTCCTTTCCTCTCATAATCTTCTATCAAATGGAAGACAGGCCCGTGTTTTGTCAAGCTTTCAAAGTAGAGTATTTTCTGATGTGGATACCCCATCTTGTCCGCTAGCGTCTTCCAATCCCTTCCAGAGTTTCCTGGTCGAAGATATTCATCCATCAGCTGATGGGCCTCAAAACTTAGATCGCTCACTAGAATGTGACTCATCATTCCTCGCTCCGTCTTTGAGGATGATCTCGAAAACCATTTACATCGCAGAAGTCTCGCTGATGTTCCTCTTAATAAGACCTGCTCTTGCGTGGGTGTTGAATTCAGTTGCGAAGGTGGCAAATATACCCAGATAAGAAGCAAAACTTGTTCTAAAATGTTTAAAATACGTTACGTATGTCCGTACCACGGACCGTCTGTTCCCCAACAGAACTGAACTGAAACTTGTCTTATTCTTGTCCGTGGCAGGAAGAGAGAACCCTGGGTACTGTACTGTATGGTGTCTTTCTGGGTGTCCTTGGTCCGCTAAGTCCTTAGTCCACGACTTTTTCGAGCATGATGTCATATTTCATCGTTAAGTAAAATACGACCAAAAACAAATATGTCCGATGATTTCTTGATTATTCTTCTTTCACATAACGAAATTTGGGCTTTCCTGCTATCGGTGATTGTGCGGAATTCAAGTTTGTTGAAAGGAGTGTTAAAGGGCACGTAAACCCAAAAATACAAGTTCCGGTTGCCCTACGTAAAAAGTGGCGAGGAAAACGAATTTTGCGTGCGTTTTGCTCTGTTCGGCTTAGTTTACTAAGAATATCCTCATTTTCTACTGAAATTCCACTTCCGGTGAAAACAATAGCGAGCGACCGTGACGTCACAGGAGGAAGAAAAGATTGTGCGGAATTCAAGTTTGTTGAAAGGAGTGTTAAAGGGCACGTAAACCCAAAAATACAAGTTCCGGTTGCCCTACGTAAAAAGTGGCGAGGAAAACGAATTTTGCGTGCGTTTTGCTCAGTTCGGCTTAGTTTACTAAGAATATCCTCATTTTCTACTGAAATTCCACTTCCGGTGAAAACAATGGCGAGCGACCGTGACGTCAAAGGAGGAAGAAAAGATTGCTCAACACCAAGAGATTATGAAGGTAAGAGAAGTAACCCTCATACTGGCCCTATTCCCATCGTAAGCCCTCTTAAGTTATTTTTAATCTCCTGCGAAATCCGGTTTTCCTACGAGGGTTAACTGATAGCCAATCACATGTCTCCATTTCTACCAATGTTGACAGGTGAGCGATTTCGAACGCAATGATTCCCTTCGTTCGCGATTTACCATCAAACAAAAATGGCGGAGGATGTTGAGACAAACGGGTATATACATTTTGTGGACGAACGTGACTTGTTGACTACAGAGTTAAGCGATTACAATGACTAAGTTATGTTTTGAAACCTGTATCTTGGAAGGAACGAGTTATGTAACCGACAGGATTTTGTACAGAATGGCAAATGGAAGACTATCTGGACTATAGTCGATAAGTACGATCTCTCTGACTTTAATAAACGCATTCTCGGTTTCCTTTGCGGGATTAAAATATGATGACTTAATTCTTATATGGTGATAAAGTAGACAGATAGAACTCTATAACAGTACCAAACATGAAAGGAAAACTTGAATCAAGCGTCCGATAAAAATTTTTGAACCCGTGTTAACGGATTCAAGTGAATTGCAAAGCACGTATGTTAAATATAGCTTTCTCCTTAAAAAAGGATTTAACACGGTTTCGTATATGGCACAACCTTGAATGTGGTATCATTGAAAACTAGACAGTTAAGCGATTTCAGTTATAGATGTTTGAAACCTGTATCTTGAAAGGATCGAGTTTTATAAGCGACAGAATTTTGTAAACAATGAAGGGGTAGCTTCTAAAGAAACTGTGGTGCTGCGTCGGTGGGGAAGTAGTATACAAAAATTGGGTTTTATCAACGGAGTTGATCATGTAAATTGGCCACCGTACAGAGATTCTAAAGGCTGACGTTTCGAGCGTTAGCCCTTCGTCAGAGCGAATCGAGGAATTATGGGTTACGTGTAGTTTTTATAGTAGAGTAGGAGCTACGCTATTGGTGGTAACATGGCAACGTTAAAAATAGGAATATATTAGTTAAATGAAAAGCGTTCGTTAATACCGTGAGGATTAAGGGTGCCGATTTGAAAGATGAATTTTTGTTCCAGATTCTTGCGGCTTTCCGTCGTACCTAGATGTAGGGAAAGGCCGCAGATAGCCATTCGAAAGAACTGATTTCATGTTTGTGAATCTGAACAAAAATACATTAGGCAAGCGGCCCTCCTTCGTGTAAACAAGAGAGGCCCGCCACAACTCATGCAGAAATTAGACGATAGGGTATGATTTCTCTGCTGTTTCCTAGTAAAATTACCCAAAAAACTTGTTTAGAAGCAGTAAATAGTAATTACAAATAATAATTTTGTCACCCAGTCGTTGTTTCCTATCAAGTGTAGATTTCAGTCAAGATAACGTAATTTATAAGGATCGTAAGCTTCAATTTCACATGATTCTGTTTCAGAAAGACTCTCTTCCGACATCAACCGGACAACCAGGACAAAAAATTCCATTTTTTGAGTTTTTGCCTTGATTCAGGAATCCTGTGAGAATTGCACGAATAGACTTCTGTCAGTCCAGATTCAAAAGAAAACACCAAGAGTTTTCTAAAGGTTTTTTCCCCTTTTCTAAAATTAAAAAATACACAGATCTACACAATACAGATACATAATGACAGTACTTAAAATGACACAGTACAAATGGAACATAAACAGCACAACATTACAAGATACAAATAATTTCAAATTACCTAAGTGCAGAGCTCAAAGTCTTCTCACTGGATTGTCTGGAATGAACTTTTACGTTTCATATTTACTGTAGTTTTAACCTTTAATTTCAGGGTGGTTATGTTTGGAACAGTATTACCCCATATTTTTTTAATTTAGTGAATGGGGAGGGAGAATCTTGGTTACTAAGCGAACGGAAATTTCTGATTGGGTAATAACAAGAACACGTCACTCAAATGTTACATAAAGCCTCTGTCAAGTTCATCCCACACATGTCAACCATCGAAGAAAGTATATCAAAAGCTCTCTCTCCGAATTGCAATTTCAGATTGCATGCACATAATCTACAGCAATCATTCATGGATTTACTTGACAGTCTTCCTCATTTTACTTGCAAATTTGGTGTATCTATCTTTTACATGCTTTCCAAGTTAACATCTGTGTTTACTACATGTATCTCTAATCTTCCCATTTTCTGTGCATGCTGCTAATATGTTTTGCACCCAAATATTGACACTTGAAATATACAACTTGGTTGTGCATTACAGCTTTACTCTGATTGGCTGTTCGTAACTGGATTCAAAGTGGGCGGCATCCAAAAAACATAAGTTTTTGTGCAAGCGGTATTTTACAGCGCCCCTCCGCATGCTTTGCCGCTTATGCCTCTCCCGCCAGCAATATCGCCAGCTATGCAGGCTAAAGCTAGAAATGACAATTCAAATTCCTTTATTGTTGTGTATGGTTGCAAATAACCATTATGAACTTATCATCATGAAGTCTCAGCTTAGTTTCAAATTTGAGTTCCTCCTAGTTTGGGGGAGGGGGGGGGAGGGGGAGGGGGTGGGGCATGAAAATTACTTCCGTTTCATGTTTTTCTACAAGTACATCATTTGGGAAAAGATGCGATTGAATTACTCTTTTGACAGCTCAATTATGTCACAGAACATGCAACAACTTCCAAACTTGTCTCAGCTTTTTGATCACTAAAATTGCTTTATGCTCCCTCGTTCCCTAAGATATTTTGCCTTTGTTCCGATTTCCCATTTCAAATTAACCATGTTCTCTTCTTCCAAAAAAACGCTATGAGGGGCTCAAATTTGTTCAAGTTTACCTGTGTATATCTGTTTTGTCAGTCTACAAGTAAGCCTCCAATTTAAATCATCTTAACTGAAATGAAGACCCACTTCCTACCACTCTCTCTCCTCTCCCATGGAAAAAACTCCTCACAAGGGCAACATTATCATCTTTTCCTCAAACCGAAATCCTGTGTAGAATGTGGCTCAACAACTTATGAATACACGAGAGAAGCGGAAGTTATAGAAATTAATTCCATTTTATAATCAATTCCCAAACTTTGATTCAAAGCAACAATACTTTGCTCTTGAAAGCAGTATGAAGGCATGCAAACCTGAATTACTCATTTTCCTCAAAACTTTGCCGCGATTTGCATGCCTCTATTACTATACTTTAAATTGCAGTTAACCTTACCTATGTGGATTTGAAGATCTTCAATCAGATCTCTACGCTCCATCTCTTCCAAGAGAGATACAAGCTCTGATACCGTTTTTCCTTTCCCCTCATAATCTTCTATCAAATGGAAGACAGGCCCGTGTTTTGTCAAGCTTTCAAAGTAGAGTATTTTCTGATGCGGATACCCCATCTTGTCCGCTAGCGTCTTCCAATCCCTTCCAGAGTTTCCTGGTCGAAGATATTCATCCATCAGCTGATGGGCCTCAAAACTTAGATCTTTCACTAGAACGTGACTCATCATTCCTCGCTCCGTCTTTGAGGATGATCTCGAAAACCATTTACATCGCAGAAGTCTCGCTGATGTTCCTCTTTATAAGACCTGCTCTTGCGTGGGTGTTGAATTCAGTTGCGAAGGTGGCAAATATACCCAGATAAAAAGCAAAACCTGTTCTAAAATATTTAAAATACGTTACGTATGTCCGTACCACGGACCGTCTGTTCCCCAACAGAACTGAACTGAAACTTGTCTTATTCTTGTCCGTGGCAGGAAGAGAGAACCCTGGGTACTGTACTGTATGGTGTCCTTGGTCCTCCAAGTCCTTAGTCTACGAC
>NC_090876.1:37272658-37287658 GCF_036669935.1 Montipora foliosa
ACAATTTCCGAAAAGATTTTGCGGAAAATTGCCTTTCCATTTGACCTCAAACCGAAATTTCCGGATTTTTTGACTAAATGGTAAGCACCCACAGTCTCTTAGCATAACTCTAAATGAAACTGGACCCGTTCGTTCAGTTATAGTGGCTCGTAGCCATTTTGGCTGTCCTCTAAAATTCTCAACCAGTACTGACTCTCCGACTACGAATCTTCGCTTTCGTGCACCGTCTTACGGCCTAAATCGACGATTGAGAAACAAGTCGGCTGGCGTCTGGCCTGTTGTGCTATTTGGCGTTGTACGGTACTTAAACAAAAATCGAGCTAAATTATGCTTTAGCGAAATAGACGATGACGCATTTCCCTCCGTTTGAGGAATTGCTGAAAGGTTTGAACTGTAGTAAATGTTACCGCTTCCGTTAGAATCGGAATATGTTGCGAAATATTTTGTGGTTGATTTACCTACCGCTTTGATTACCGCATTATAGATAAGTATAGATCATATAGCTCGCTTTTCAGTTCTACTTCAAGTACTTAAGACCCCTTGAGATCAAGACACGTTGGAAACTAGAAGACAAGTTAGAGCGAAACTCTCTAGGAAATCACGAACCGTCAACGTTGGTAAGCATCAATTTTATCTGGTTACGAGATTTTGTGATTTTCGGTAGATTTTGACTGTCTTCAAGTTCCTTTCGATATCACGTGTTTTAGTTCTGTGATCATTTTAGCTGTGAAAAACGAATATTTAGGTGATTTCTTAATGTAATTATTTCAGTTGACCGCTTCGATAAGAGCCCTGAGGCCACAATAATAGGAATACGGAGGAGCAATTAAGAAAGAATCGTAAACGTATATCAGCTTGGTGTCTTCGACTGCCCGTGTAACAACCAGGGAGCGAGGTTTTCATTTCTAACTTTAGCGAAACCATTACAATTACTCTCTTCCAGTCTCACAGATATGGCTTGTATTATGTTGTTGGCTGTCACAATGGTGGGGGGGTTAGGGGGGTCACGGGCACCCCATGATCCCCCTGATATAGAATATATTCCGAGGTTAGTACTAAGAGGAGATTATAAATTCCAGAACCCGGTTGTTCGAAGCATATCCACTGGATAACTCAATCAGTTGGTTTTGCCAGTGTTAATCCGGTGGATACCGTTATCCACCTTTTGAACAACCGAGGCCAGGAGTTTTCCGGAGTATGAACAAAAGAAATCCAAAACTTCCAATCTTGGAAATTTCACATCAATTTTCCTTTAGAACCAGCTACTTATGCGCCGATCAAATCGAAACTTCAACATCCCCCCCACCTCGGGCAAACCCCGGGCTTTTGACTATCTTCTCTGCCCGGGGAGTGGGCAATTTGACCCTTGCCTGCTTGGGGTGAGGAAAATTGAACCGGAAGAGTCAGGTTTCAAATGATTTTTTTTACGGGCGCCGAGGTCGCCAACATAAAACAAGTGTTTGGACGAGATGTAAGAGTTTAAAGGAAGAGATATAGCATTTGTGAGCGACTGGCTTACAAAAAAGGTCTTCAAACAAATCCGACTACAGGGTAGGGCATTTGAACACTATTTGGGCTCGAGGGGGCGGGAATTTGAACGACGCAATCTTCAAAAGTTCAAATGCCCGTGGTTTGCCCGGGGGGCGAGATGTTGACGTTTCGAGTCGATCGTTGCATTATAAAGGACGGTGCCTACCGTTCAAAGGTATTTTTGCGCGGTTTCCTGAATATGCGAGAAAAGCAGATCTTAACAAGTATTATTAAAATCCAAAAAGACAATTGGGGGTAACCGCGCATTTTTCGAAGATAATTAATCAACAATATTTGTAAAAAGCTTTAAAATACAAAGCATTGTAAGGCGTTCTTTGCCAAATTGAAGCTTAATTATCTCTGAAAAATGCTTGGTTACCCCCAATTTTCTTTTTGGATAACAAGAGCACTTGCTAATTTCTGCTTTTTCAGCATTGTTTTGAACCGCGAAAAAATATCCCTGTATTAATAAGCACCGTCGATAGGAAATCCGAGTATCTCGAGATGCGCAAAACGTATGCGCAGTAACAATAGTAGGCACCCTCCTTAATTAAGTCAAAATGTACTTAGGAAAAACTTTCATAGCTTTCTCATTCGTCGTTTCTTAAGGTGATTCATTAGTAATAGAAATTGTAAGATTTTCTTTAAACTTTACTCGATTGTTCCCTGCATTATGGTGACTAGAAATATGCAATTAAAAAAACAGGTCACCAAGCTCAAACGGGAGATATAACTTGCTCCTTTAATCATTGTTCCATCGGTTCACGGTACGTTTTGCAGGAACAGGAAGCACAGCAGTGTGTTCAAAAGGAATAATCTAATGTTTGTTTTATGGCACAAGCATATGTCATGAAAAGGTACTGACTGCAAATATTCCTTGGGTGCGTGACCTCGAGGAGACAATTTTGTGTCCACGAGCGATCGCTAGGAATACTCTTTTCCCTGTAACCTTTTTTTCTGAAGTAATTTTTTCTAAAATGTTTTACAGCACAAAGAGGAGGAGTAAGAGAATAAAATTATGCCAAAAAAAAGATAGGTCCCCAACCTCGTTTAGGAGAAAACAGAAAGAAAACCGAGGTCGACTCCTCAACAACGCGTCTCCACAATGACGCGGATTCACTTTCACTCTCGGACTGAAATGACACTTAAGCATCAGCAAGACTATCATCACTCGACTGTTTTTTTGCGAGATTCTAAAGCGTTTTCAATTCTACTATTTCCTGCTGTGCTCTTTAAACGGAGATTCTTCTTTCTTGAGAGCTTTCCAGTACGAAAGGTCGCCATTTTGAAATGTTTTTGGCCACGTTCGATATATCAATATTCACACATGGCTACGAGTCTTTATGGTTAAATTTAAACATTGTTTTGTTCAGAAAACTCCCTTGACACTTGTGAGACAAAGGAAATAGAGCTGAGACATAGAACTGACCATAAAGCCTCCTTGCCATGCCTTAATACGAACGTGGCCTACGCTGTGTTATGCGCAGAACAGGATGCGCAGTGCAATACTAGGGCATCACCTTAATATTCTTACTCATCATCAATAACGCAAAATTGAATTTTCAAGGAGTTTCCAGGGCCCTGGAAATTTCCAAAAATCCAGGAGTTTTCCAGGAGCAGTGCGAACCCTGAGTTATTCTGCTTAAAAATCTTCAGCTCTCATGTAATGTGGTTATTGCAGGCGGCCAAATATGGAGTGACTACACTCGTTCTGTTCAGTTAATGCTAAAATGTTGAAGTTTGTATTTTTAAAAAAGGGTGCGGCGTGGACAGAGAATTCAAGTTCAAGAACACGCGCACTTTCGCGTGCAAAGCCTGCTGCCCATTGAATACCGGATACAAATATTACAGCTTTATTCTATAATTTAACTGCTAGTAAAACTTTTCTACCTAGAAGCACAATAAATACGAAAAAATAAATATCAAGATTCAAGATAAACCGTTTTGTAGTCGTGGACTGACTCGCGGTTTCTAATGGTTTTTCCTTGAATTAAAATTTTAGCCGAGACGTTCAAAACACTGAGGGTCTAAATGGGGTGGGGAAACGATAAAACGGCTCGAAACTTTAGCAGTTAGACGCAAAAAATTGAGGGAAAAAAAAGGAAAAAACCCGACTGCTGCATGTAAAATAAATTGTTGGTAAGACTTTTCTACTGATCAAGCTTTCCTGCTAGCCTGAACTTCAGCGATCTCATTGTCACAGTGGTCTGGAGTAGGCAACCAGAGGAGACGGCTGAAATTCAGGCTACCCTTCTGCGGCACCAAGAAATTTTACTGTCTTATTTCGTGGCCTATGCCAGAAAATAGAGCTGCATGACTCCCCTTCCGGATAAGGCAGAAGAGTTTAAAAGACCGTATCTATAACATGTTTAACCATTTAAAAAAGATGAAAATTAATGACTGGCCGGGGTTTCTGTTAACGGTAAGCTGTAAACAAAAAGTAAATAGACTATGTTCACTGTAGAAGCCAGGACCCCATTAAGAGCCTCCTATCTCAGATTACGAGTGAAAAGATGGCGTAGCTAAGTTCTTGCGGGCATTGGATTTGCATGCTGACCATGGTTCGAGTTCCGCAAATGGGCAGCAATTTGGTTTGTCTTAGGTGTCCCCAATTTTGAATTCGACTCCAACAAGCTTAGTAAATAGCCATCATCTAGATGTCTCTTCCCAGATGGGTTTCTTAACGCTGTTGTGTTAATCTGGATTGTCTCTTTGGATACACGTCCCCAGCAAGCGCAAAGCTCAGAATTTCTAGTTGGCAATGGGTGGAGCAATAACAAAAAAAAAGAAAATAAGTTCCCAAGGCAATAGTCGAACCAACGATCACCGTAACTTCCTTAATTACATAGTCTACATCAGTGCTAACGACATTCCGCCTTCCTTCTTTGCTTACGTACATACATACTAACTTACTCTCTCTTTTACTTTACTACCCATGTGAGTCAGTTCTCTGTTATTTTGTAGACGTTTCTTTCTATTTCTTTAGAGAGTGTTTAATCGACGTGGGTCGTGCGTCCCTAACCCTAACATAACCCTAACCATGACCCTGTTTTTTAGCAACGACTGGAAATTCTCGAAACAGACAAGATATGAGACCTAAGACAAATTTGGACCGAGCAGACGGAGCTAAGACCCACCACTTATCCACGACCCACCCACCCACGCGATTTAGCCTCACCCTTTCTTTAAGGGCCTACTGAAGTGTTTTTTGGGGTGCGTTGCTAAGGATGTAATGGTTAAGTAATTTTTGTCATTGCTTAGTGGGTTCTCCTTTCAACTTCGAGATCTGATAAAGTACGGTTCATGATCCCAGTCCCCAGATATGTAACGAAGTCGGTGGTTTCCCGTGCTACGCCATTGATTAATTGAGAGAATTTAGGGTTTACGTGAAAAGGCAAACGCATGATGCTGCTTGTTATAGAAGCACGCAAAGTGTCTTGTCCTTCTCTCTTACGAAGTTCCCGATATCTGTAGATAACGGACAATAAATAAGCTTAAATGAAATAACGTTCTTTGATTTTTGGCTAATTGCAAATTTTCTCCTGCAAAATCTCTCCAGTACGGTTTCGCGCAAAACTCTACTTCTAAGAGCTCGCCCTTTAGCTGAATCAAAAGCTAGTCGCTATGTAAGATACATGAATCCTAGTCTTGCTGTTCCTGAGCTAATATACTACTTAGTCTTAAGAATAAGAGATCTCAGCGATGGAAATAGTACACGTGAACACCTGTTTCCGGTACAATGTGTCTCCTCTCGTTGGTTGTAATTCTTAAATCTGGCTTCCGGCGTATATCCGGAGCACTTTCGGGAAACTGCTCGTGAAATCTTCGGTTAGCTTCAGTTTTACTCCAAGAGTTCTGCAATTCTAAGAGAGCAGTACTCGGTCTGGTTTCTCCGAGTTTACTTGCTCGGAACCACTTCGGGTACGAGTCGCTGTCAGTGGAACCGGTCCTCGCTTGATCGGAGACTTGACTCGGCATATTGTTCACCATAGGTGAAGTAACTGTAAGCTGTTTTGATACTTCGAGGGCTGTTTCAGGCCTCGTTTGGTTTAAGTGTTTTGAATTCACATGATTTGTGATGGAAGAATAATACAGATGAGGATGAGCTAAAGCGAATGCATGAACATCTGAATATTCCCCGCTTGGATTCATCAAGCCCTTTTGCAAGTAGCCCTCGCTATATTTGGGACCTGTCATCAAATCTACGAGCTCATCGCTTGAAAAGCACTGTCCATGAGTTCTTCGGATAGATCGCTCTTGGGTGGCCTCTTCTTCTTCTTCTCCTTCACTATCTGTGAGCCATAGTTCAGTGCCGTGTCCCACTATTACTTTTTTCTTCTTTTTGTTTTTTCTTCTTACATTGGTGAGTCGGCCCTCAAGCGGATGCGCCCTCAGGAATTCGCTTGTAAAATGTTCTCTCTGTAAAAAAAAAGGAGACAAGACGTAAAAAAAAAATTAAATAAATAAATAAAGGGTAAATTACGCCGTATTTTCTAAAGAGAGTTGTCTTGAGAAAGTGCTCCTTTGACAATTTTTCCGGCTTTGAAAGTTTATTGAAAAAATTTTGACAATTTTTTCGTAACAAATTCTCGTTATGCCTGTTTTTAGATGAGAAACTTGAAGCGGACGGCTTAAACATTTCCTTAAACATACGTTCGATTTTGTTGAACGATGTTGATTGCTGGAGTGGGCCGCAACTGTTTCAACACATCAACATTTGATTCAACAGAGCTTTACGAGAGGGATGGTATTCAGTCCCAGATGCAGTAAGATTCAAGATGGCGTGCGAATCTTTTTGCTTGTGCTTATGCTTAACTCCACTGGTTCCCACTTGTGAAATAAGCACAAGCGTGAGATAAGCACAAGCGTGAGATAAGCATGAGATAAGCACAAGCGTGAGATAAGCACAAGCGCAAGAAATGGAAAATTTACTTTTCTTGTGCTTGTGCTTATTTTACGCTCGTTCCCACACGAATTTATTTTATGCTTATGCTTGTGCTTATCGCACAATTGGGAACCGGCATTTAAATTCATTAATAGGGACCTTAAGATCTGCGACGGCGACGGCGACGTCTCGAGACGTCAACGAAAACGTCACTTCAAAATGTAACTTTGCTCTATCATACGTCTTTCGCAAATTATTCCATCTCGTTCACGTCGGACAATGCTATGGAAGTATCCTAAAAATGGGTTACTACGAGCAGTTACGAAGTGAATGAAAAGATCCAGTCTGTTGCATGCTCACGTCGTCGTCAAAACCTCAAATTTCGTGATTTCAGGTCGCCGTTCTGCAGAGGACCGCAAAAAAATGTGCTAAAATCCGTGCTGCACGATTTTATGTGATATTTTAACCAACGATATCATTGTTTTCTAGAGTTGTTTTTGCCGTCGCCGTCGTCGTTTCTGATAAGCTCCATAAGTAGGGTGTTTGAGAAACGAGGACGGCTACGTCAACGACAACGCCAAAAAGCAGTAATATTATTATTGGTTAAAAGAGGAAAAATGATCGTGCTGCACGTGCGGCATGCACTTTTGTACATTTCTCTCCCGTACTCGTCAAAACATGCAGCAACCTAACCACATGACCACATTTAAGGTTTTCATGACAACGTGGACAAACTACAGTGAATCGATCTCTCTTTGCTTAAAATCCTTACTTACCAATCTGGTTATAGGATACTTCACCCATATAGTACAACATAATCAAGATGGAAAACATCGTGAAACATAAAATAAAATAACTCAAACTAATAGCAGCCGTAGCCGTCGTGGTTTGTTAAACTCCCTAATAACCCACATTCGATATATTAAAATTTCGTCCTAAACAAAAGGCATCATCTCGAGGCTCTGAGGAATCGATTCATACAAATCCTTATATTTATTCCTCAGAGCCTCGAGATGATGCCTTTTGTTTAGGACTGAATTTTAATACATCGAAAGTGGGCTATTCTCTACTTTCTCAAAATGACGACGTGCGAGGGAGACAGTGTGGCCCAGTGGTTAGGGCGCTTGCCTTGAGATTCGGGGATCCCCGGGTTCAAGACCAGCTCTGACCGCTCGTTGAATTTGTTCCTGGTAGTCTCTGGTTCAACCTCCCAGCTGCACTTGTAAATAGCCAAATGGTTGCCTCTGGCCAGTCGGGATTTTTAACAGTTGTTGTTGTTTTGTTTCGTTGTTTCGTTGAGTTCCATTGGCCGTCCAAAAAAAAAACCCCTATGGGGAGCGGTCAATTAGTATGTACGTACGTATGAATGTATGTATAATACACCTCTTTTTTCCCACAAAAATTTGCATAGACAGTTTTTTCGATTTCTCTTGGGACATCTTCAAATCGGCAAAATGTTGGGATTTGAGAGAGCAGAGAATAACGACGAGGAGTGAGGTTGTTACTGCGCGTGCGTTGCCACAGATCACTATTGTTCTTATGCGGAGCATTACTTAAAGTCTTAAAGTCCATAATGACGACGACCACGACGACGGCTACTAGAACGCTACAAACGACAATAGGTTTAATTAGCAAAAACAATAGATTGCTCTGCACGCCACGCACGTGCGTACATTTCTTTGCTGTTCTCGTTCTGACAACGACGTGAAATGATCGAAATTTGAAGTTTATGTGAAAGACGCGAGCACCTGACGAATCTTCAATTTTATCTCCAAACTGAACCACACCGTTCATACCAACTTTGTTTCTGAAATGTTGATACATGCTTTCCACGCTGAACGACTTCGAATAATGGCAAAATTATTACAGTTACGGGAAATAATATTTTTAGATAACTTCTCGTAACCCAGCGCCGTCGGCGTCCCTGCTAAAGTTCCTTGACAAGGTAAAATAGGCTAAAAATTGCCAATTTTTCCTCGACATGGACAAACTAGCATGCTACCTTCTCCTTGTCAAGGATGAAATGGACGACAAGGAAACTGTGGCAAGAGATATAAATGAGATTAGTTCCCAGTATCACGCTCTTGCTCATTGCTGTCAAAATATACAAAATGGCGGCTAAAACCAGAGCAAGTTGGAGCGAGAAAATGACGTTGTTTTAAATGTGCTAAGGAATAGCAAGTATCGCGGGCACAGGCTAAACGTGTCAAGGAAAACTTCTTCATCGTCCACACGAGCAATTATCCTCTTTCAAGAAAATTTGTCAAGGAAAACTTGCTTATGTAAACGGGGCTTAATATTGTAAAGGAATGAAGAGAAATTCTCTTCGATGAAAAAATCCGAAAATGCGAGTGCACCTAACATGCGTCAAACTTATGAAAGAAAAGAAAAGAAAAGAAAAGAAAAGAAAGGAAAACAGGAGAGAAACAAAGTTGTGTATTTCCTCCTGCGTTAGCAGTAAACGAGAACCTAGATATCTCCTAAAAGGGAACCTCCACTAAAACAAGAAAATAACTTTAAACTACAGAACATAATTTTTTTTACAATGTCTTTTTCCCAATGAAAGCCTTTGCATCCAAAATAAGTGAATTTCAAACTTGTTTTGGTTTTTAAATTTCCCGGGTGCCGCCATCTTGAATATTTGTGACGTGCCGCGGTTGCCCTTTTGTGTGAAAACAATGAGGGCAACCATAACATGTCACAATTATTGAAGACGGTGGCGTCCGAGAAATTTGAAAGTGAAAATAAGTCATTCTAAAGTTAATTTTTCGATACAAACACTTTTTTTGGAAAAAATTGTCGAGGAAGTGTGATTGCAAACATTATTTTGATCGAAGGCGGTAGTTTCTAAAGAGAGTGTGGTGCTGCGTCGGTGGGGAAGTAGTATACAAAAATTTGGTTTTATCAACGGAGTTGATAATGTAAATTGGCTACCGTACAGAGATTCTAAAAGCGATTCGCTCTGTACGGTGGCCAATTTACATTATCAACTCCGTTGATAAAACCAAATTTTTGTATATTATTTTGATCGGTTTAAATTATTCATTGGTGGGATTCGAATTCCCTTTAATAATCGTCGCTTACCGGTGAGTCGTCCACTCCCTTGCAGATTTCATCATAATTATCCAGCTTAAGGATATTCTGTGGTCCGTTGCCTGTAAACTGCTGTTGATAGTGAGATTGCCAAAAGCCTCTGTGAACATTATACAGTGCATTGGCTGTCCGGGGAGTCACCGCCATCACACCACTCCTGTCAGGGGTGTTGGATACAACTGACGTTGGAGGGATGGGGTAGTAGTTTTGTCTTTTTAACTCCGGGCCTTTTACCAGCTCAGTTTTTCAAAGAGAAAAGAAAGAAAAAGAAGATTAGCCGTGAAAGCGGTTTTAAAACAAGTGCAATAAAACCAATTAAAAGCATCACGTTAAGCAGTCACAACCGACGTAGATGATCAGTTGCGCTATTTATGACGCAAACACTTCCTTGCTGCTGGGGTGGTGCGGCAGCTTTCGTTAGCTGGCCATTATTCAGTAAAGTAGCAGCTTTTATTATTATTTTAAAGTCAAAGTCATTGTTTATGTCATTCAATCTTTTGTTTACAAAAAGCCAAACGCATTGTATCCTACCAGATCGGCCACATGACCCACAGCCTCTGGTGAGCGCGAAAAAAACCCGTTCAAGTAACTTGTACGTGTTTGAAGTCGCGATTGGTTTTCGTATTCTTACCGCTGATTGGCTTAAATTTCAACCCAATAATTAAACATAGCTATGCAAAACCAACACAATCGCAAAATTACGACACACCATTGAAAATAATAGCCGGGCTCTAACCAAGCAATTATGCTTTAATTCATGGGTTTACAAAACCAAAGTGGAATTGAGAAGAGATAATCGCACTTATCAGGTCAATTTAGACAATTGTCAGGTCATGGGTTCGAATCCAGCCACCTGAATTTTCCAGGTGTCTACTATAGAGCGAGTTTGAATATAGTGTCGTAAAACCAAAGCCAAAGTAATTACTTTGGCCAATCATAAAGGACGGAGACAATCCCGTAAACCAATCAAAACTCAAAGTAATTACACGCAGCCGACACAAAGCGCGGGAAAATGTGCACGCGCGAGCCACGATTGGTTGAGAAAATGGCGCGAGAGCTTTGAATCAATCACTGAGTGAAGTACTGTTAAACCAAAGCAGTTCACTAATTACTTTCGACACTCAATTGAAAAACCGCTCTAAGAGACAATCATTGATTAAATTGTTCAGATAAGTGTGAGGATCACTTCTCCATTCCGTCACAACCCGCATTTCAAAATATACATTTCTTTCATTCAAAACCAAAGTGGTTAACGATCAACTTGTTTCAGCAGCCTACCCCAACTTCAAAACCAATAGACTAGCTAAGTGCGGGAGAAAGTGTTTCAAGTACTCAGGGTCATAAGTGAGCAGGTTTGATGAAGAGTTTAAGCAGCGAGATGGGACGGCAACGGGAACGCCTTACATAAAAAAAATAGCATCATTGGCTTAAGGGCCCACTGACGTATTTTTTGGGGTGCGTTGCTAAGGATGTAATGGTCAAGTAACTTGAGATAATTTGGCATTATTTTGGTCAGTTTCCAACTTTTGTAAGCAAATGACCCTAAATATGACGTCGTCATGCCACCCCATGGTCACGTGACCAATAAAAGAAAACTCTAAATTTGTCTCCGTGCTACGCTATTTGGTTATTTAATCGATGGTTTGATAATTTGTATTCGTTTTTGCATCCAGCCAAGCATGGTTTTCTTTTTATTTTGAAAAATGTTCTTTTTAAAGACATAAACGATACGGAAATAGTCATAACTTTTTCAAAAAAGATGATTTGAAAAAATCAATGCTTAGCTATATTCTGTATTTGGGGGTGAAACGTGCCATGTAAAAAATAATTAATTCAATTTAAAGACCGCCGGAAATTTAGCTTTTTCTCAAACCGGAGGTCAGTTCGTTTACGCATGCGCAGTTGATCTGAGAACGAGCGTGAGGAAGGGCGAGGAAAAACCTTCGATGGAAGCAACAGTTTGTGCGGTGACTTTTGCTTGTGAGTGGGTTTTCTTGTCAGCTCAAGATATGATGACGTTCTTAACGGAAGTAACATTTCACTTCCTTAGCAACACGCGAAAATTCCGTCTGTGGTCCCTTAAAGAGGAAAAATTAATACTGGTGCATGTTGCGGCAAGCATCCTAATTAATTTCGTTGCCGTTTCTATGCAAAACAAAAACATGAAATAACCAAATTTAATGTTTTACGACAACGTGAACACGCACCAGTGAATCCCTCGCTGGCTTTTCCCTTAAAACCGTCCTTGCCAATCCCGTTGTAGAATACTTAATGACCTTTAGATTCTAGTACGAAGACGAGAACGAGTACGAGATTTGACCACCTGCTTTTAGCGAAAATACTTAATTTATAACCCTAACCTTCTTAGCAGCATAGGTTCCTCCGATATTCTTCTTGCTGGTAACTGAGCCTTTTCCTGATCGAAAAATGCCAAAACTGCTACCATGTTTGTGACTTGTTTTGACACGACGACCTTTTTGCAAAACCTCGTACTAAAATGACGACGGTATCACATTTTTCCCGCCAAATGTGAGGCTGGTTTTCGCGCGCTCACTGTTGTTCTATGAGAAAATCTCGTACTCGTAGTCGTTCTCGTCCTAGAATCTAAAGCTCTCTATCGCCGAATAGACGTCATGTGGACCTACATCTATCGAGAGCTTTATGACTATATTTGGGCAGTGTATCAATGTGTTGAATTGTAATGTGCATAGTGTACCGATAAACAAGATGGAATAACTGCGGAATACTCAATATGTTGACGCCGCAATTTTCGCTGCCCAAACTCCTTAATGCGTCGCGCGATTCGTGGAATTCAACCAATGCATACATGGGTTGTGTTGAGTTGTTTTTCCACGGTACTTTCAGACGTTTCTCTCTGGTTGCTACAGTTTTACCCCTCTCATCAAAACCTGACCTTTGACTTGATTTGAATTGCTTTAAGTTGATTTACATTCTACTCAATCGGGAGGAAAACTGTGCACGCTCGGGCATATAACCCAGCTCAGACAGGAATGTTTCAGAAAGGTTGAGGTAGAGAAGGGCAGTCAAGCCAGAGCAGCGGCTGACAGCAAGAAGAAAGGTGTGGCAGCCTGCGAATCACCTTGCCCAGTTGACTTACCTGTAGAAGATTGTGCTCAGGCCATGTTAAAGGCTTCTTATCCGACTCCTTCTGCACTGCTACCAGTTCCCTTCGGTCGAAATGGCCCTTGGTCTTCTCCAGTACAGTAGGATCTGGGGCAGAAGCAGGCGCTCTGGAGGGTAGGGTGGGATAAAGCAAGACAGCTTGTTTGCCCTTTCTGTGGTCATCTGGGGACTCCAGTGACGGGAACACTTGAAACTTGGGCATGTGAGAGGAATAGGGGTGCTCCGCTGGGAATCCCAGGGGGATCTGGATTCTCCTAAGGAGTGGAAAATGGAGAAACAAATTACAAATTTATTGGGCTATTGATGGTTTGCATCTGACAAAACAGAACAGTGCAGTAAAACGTCTTTTGAGAATTTGACTCTATTCTTATGCAAAACTCGTGGGGCAATTTTCTATTGTTTTGTACACCAACATAACGGTCTAATCACGTGGATGCAAACCAAGAATTGGGATCATTGTAAATGTCCTTGTTTTTGGCCATTTTAACTTGCTTAAAAACATCAAACAAACTGAGATGGCTTCGCAGTGTTGCCAGTGAGGATTTTAAGCACCCTATCACCGAGATAAAACAACTAAACAATGATGTTCAATTAAAAACAAAACAAACAAACGCAGAAACAAAGAAAAACAATTGCTCTGCGCGTGCACTTTGTAGTTTGGTAATTCTTTTTTTTTTCGATCTCGGCAAACAACAAAATAATTTGCATCGTTAGTTTAAGCACTAAAAAAAACCGCCTTATTTTCGTGCTTCTAATTAAGAGGTTTTTCTGCATTAAAAGTAAACTTGCAAATTGAAATGATGTTTTCGTTTACGAGCAAGGCATCCATTTATTTTGCTCCACATCTGCTTGAAAAGTAACACAATTTTCTATAGCGAAGAAAAACTCGTTGTCAATTGGACATTTTACAATGACTTCAAAATTCTCGCGCGCTATCGCCTCGTGGATCCACAGCTACTTTGTCAATGTTATGACGAAATTCATGATCAATAACAGGACAGACGCATGAAAAACTGACCTCAATTTGTTAATTTGCATGATGACGCCATTTGACTACAAGTACCAGAATCCTTCAGGTTTTGCTTGTCTCATGCTAATTAGAGCTATTGTTATTCTTGTAGTCAAATGACGTAATCATGAAAGTTGCCTATTCTGGCATCGGGAAAAGTGCCAAGACAGAAGTATCTATGCGTTGTTTACGAGTCTCTTTTTTGCCTGGGTATCATTTGTTAGTTTTATTCCTTGACATCATTTAGTTCTTGATAAATGCAATATTGCATAATGATACGATTTCGCAAGCCATACAGGTTTAGCATACTAACCCCATTTCTGACTTCTCTGGACTTGGAACACTGCAAAACAAATGAAGAAAACTTAGGTAAATAAAGCTAGACCTAATTGGTCTCAGGGATACCGCGTAGCTCAAGACTCCTTTACCCAAGAGTAAGAATCTGATTCAGTGTCCCTATCAGTGTCAAAAAGTGTTTATGTTTAAACCAAGGTTTGCGGGAAAATACCCAATAGACCAAATCGGCTAACTCAGTTTTGTACTCAATTCAAATATTCTTTCTGGATTGTAATTGCATTATAATGTAACATTCACATTGAAATGATATGGAAATACTTGGAACAAAACGTTTTATTCCCAAAGGGTCTGAATTGGGTGAAACATTGAGTTAACCGATTTGGTCTCTTGTTTATGTTCCCGCAAAACTTGGTTTAAAAACAGAAACTTTCTGATGCTAATGGGGACTGGGCCAATTTGAGTAAATCCTACTCTTGGCCGGTGATGGACTCTTATCATATATTCGCTATTTTCACAAATGCCATAATTCAGTTCATTTTGGAGGGTTCTTTGCATTAAAACAATGGATGTCCAGTTCACTGAAGCAAGATACAGCCCCAAGAGTAAATGACTCGTATTGTTTTTATCCAAAGAACCCCCTAAAACGCATTGCATTATGGGAAAGGGAAAGTAGCGAATGGGGAGTCAGGTTAGTAAGCGGGCTGAGTTCCAGTCTATCTCAGCCTGACTCGAGGGTTTTTCTATGGATACTCCAGTTTTCCTTCCTCATCACAAAATCGACTCCCAGCTAATTACATATGGCTGTGGCGCAGTGCTCCGACATCAAATATGAGCCGTATAGCGGTTACCAGGAGCCCGTTATCTAATTATGAGCTTTCGACCCGGTGTCGTTAGCTGAATTGGGTCTGGGAAAACCCCGATTGGCAGACTCAATATAGTAGTGCTACGTACGTTCGACTCTTGTCGGATATTTTCCAACAATACCCCAGTCGCAACCGATTAATACATAACTTCACGAAAGGGAAGGTTGTAAGCTTGCGCT